>NC_051159.1:155355585-155631046 GCF_013339745.2 Dermacentor silvarum | reverse complement strand
CCGCAACCCCTAACTTTGAACTCCACGAAAAAGAAAAAAAATAACCTCGCATATAACCCGCACGCTTATCCGAAAAAATGAGGACTAGGAAGTTACAACTATGCGCAGCCATCATTTCGTTTTCAAAACAAATTTATTTCAAGACGACCACCGCAACGTTGTCAGCGCTGTCGTCCAATTCACTGCTGCCATCCGAGGCTTCGTCGCCGCTCTCGAAGACGTAATCGACTGCTGAACCATCTCGCAACAGTTCTGTTGCAGATTTCTTCAGCAGCTGCTATGATCTTCAGCTTCTCTTTCACAGCGAAAGACTGCCGCCGAGACACATTCAGGCCAACTGTGCAAACTGGGCCTACAAGAAACAGCACCTGACTCGTGCGAAAAGCGTGCGAAAAGCACAGAACACCCATACCAAAAAGCATTTTTCTTCCTCCATGCCGAAAAGCATGTAACCAGACTATGAATGTGGATCAGGCAATCACCTGTGTTGACCTCTTATTGGCTTAACACACGTCGATGTCGATAGGCATGCGGACAATGCGGACTCTGCACAGCAGGCCGCGCGTTGCCGTGAAGCCGACCCCCACCCCCTCCCTTCGCGAATATTCGCAGATAACCCCCACCCCCACTTTTTAAGCACTTTTTTTTTCAATTTTTGGTGCGGGTTATATGCGAGAAAATACGGTATTTAATTGGATACCGGGACATTGTGATATTCCGGGCAACACAACGTGGCCGATGCAGCAGCACGACAAGCACATCGCAGAGATGATATGATTTCCTTCCTAATATGAAAAACTGAACAGTGCTGCATTCTAAAAGCGGCATCATTCAAAATATGTAGCAAGAGGTAGTTTGACCAAAATTCCAGTTCTGGTGTTTTTTACTGATCTGATAGTTCAATTCAGCATTGCATTCGCTTTAGATATAAACATAGGAACACGTATTTGTCGGTTACTGCTGGGCATCGCCTACATAAAACACTTTTTACACAGAATTGGCAATGCTGCAATTCCTCATTGTGATTGTGTCTTTGTTGATAAAAACATAAATCACCTTTATTTGAATGACCAAATTATCACACCAAGATGCCGACCTAAATCATCGTTAATTGTATTAGACCGTAGACCACTAAGCTTAAAGAAATTGCTGGGGCCGTGGCCAGCAACAGCCATCCGAAAAGGCGCTTCATAGCATTAACATCATTTCTAGAAGACATTGACATTATTGGCCATTAATAACGCGTGTGTGTGTGTGTGTGTGTGTGTGTGTGTGTGTGTGTGTGTGTGTGTGTGTGTGTGTGTGTGTGTGTGTGTGTGTGTGTGTGTGTGTGTGTGTGTGGTGTGTGTGTGTGTGTGTGTGTGTGTGTGTGTGTGTGTGTGTGTGTGTGTGTGTGTGTGTGTGTGTGTGTGTGTGTGTGGTGTGTGTGTGTGTGTGTGTGTGTGTGTGTGTGTGTGTGTGTGTGTGTGTGTGTGTGTGTGTGTGTGTGTGTGTGTGTGTGTGTGTGTGTGTGTGTGTGTGTGTGTGTGTGTGTGTGTGTGTGTGTGTGTGTGTGTGTGTGTGTGTGTGTGTGTGTGTGTGTGTGTGTGTGTGTGTGTGTGTGTGTGTGTGTGTCAGTGCATATTGAGCGTTCCTCTCCTACATAAAAACTAATACGCAGTGAAAAAATTCCCCCCATGAAACCCGAAATTCTTGGAATGGTGCTTGTTTGTGACTGCTTTCACAATTTTTCTCGCGGTGTTCAGTCACACTAAATTTTAAACAAATCTGGTAAGCTATGCAACTTAACTCATTCCGTTTTATCGAGAAAATGAAATAAACTTCACAAAATAAAAGTTCAGTGGGCTGCGTTCCTTATAAAATCATAATTTATACTCAGGCGCACAACGGAAGTTCTTATACTTGGGATTATGCACAGGGAGCGTTCGTGTTATTGACACTATACATGCGTAAAGGAGTATATTTGGTGCCTATATATACCTTAAATGACAGCTTTAGTGCCTGTTATAGGTACCTAAAAGAGCGTTTTATTGTGTCTAAAGATCCTATCTCTAGCGATAACGCGATTTTGTTGTTACTGTGTGTTGTATACTCGCATAGTTGTATTTTCTATGTAGTATGTACCACCTGTTAAGAAGTCAAGGAGTAGCGAGCGCCGTATTTCTGTGCCATCTCCTTATATCGTCTCAAACAAAAAAAAAGGTTTGAGCAGGGTTTGAACTACACAAGCGCAGTATTTTCCTTCTTGGCAATGAGCAACAGGTAATGGCGATAGCTAAAGGTGTATGAATTAGTCCACAAAATTCAGACATACGCGCAGCAAAAGTTGGCGCTGTAGGGACTGATGCTTGCATACGTTGGTTGTAGCAGCTTGTTCTTTCTTCAGGCGAGCATTACACGCTCTAAGTGCGTGCTTCCATTTTTCACAGAAGACGAGCGTTCTGTTACTCGTACATCTCATTCTGCAATCAATGCACCTTTGGCTGTCTTAGCTACAGTTAATGAGTGTCCCGTTCCTCGCTCGTTTCAGCAGCTCGACACCAGCGTTGAGCTTCAGCGTTGCAACCTTTTGGGGCAGCCGTTAAGCGCCCACCTCTCCCCCGGTCTTCTAGCGCGTCTTCCCACACATAGCAAAAGTTGTAATTCTCGAACCGACGCTTGCACTCATTGGTTGCCGCGTGTTCTTCCTTCAAGCAACCACTACGTGCTTGAAGTGCTTTCATTTTGCACAGTAGATGGGCGCCCCATTCCTCGTGCATCTTGTGCTACAATTGACGTCATTTTGGCCCTCTTAGCAAGAGTTGACGAGTGTCCCGTTTCTCATTCATTTATACAATTCAACACCTTCATTGAGCTTCAGTCTTGCTTAAGTTTTGCTTCCGTTAAGCTGCCACGCCACTTTCTCTGCAGTCCACTGGCACTTTTGTGACATGCTGATAGTGATTGCCGCTTCTTGACATGGTGTAGCGGTAGCAGTCACAGTGCCCTCTTTAACAACATAACGCCAACGTCCCTTGCAGATATTTCCCTTTAGTTGCTTGTGATGCATAGACAGTACTAATACACACACACTAAACGCTTTTCTTTGAATGTATTGAGGCCACTCGCATCAATTCCAGGTAATTTTAAGCCTCTAAAGGCCCACTTACAATGCGGTTCAACAACCTTTATATAAACGTGCACACATAAATCATACACGATAATGTCCTTTTAAACTTTTGCCCCCTAGTTTAAGTCTTCTACGATATGATGACATCTGTTTTATGAAGTTCCGGCACCATCTTCTACAAGCAAGGAGGCCCGTAAGATGAGCTTGAAAACACTTACAGTAGAATAGAATAGAATAATAGTTTATTAGGCCATTTACAAAAACTGATATAAGCACCGAGACTAAAGGCATACAATTTTGCCGGACGAGGCCCCGTGTCCCTGAGGTGCACTCGCACAGTAAACAATACAGCTATTACAGATGGAAATTCGAGGCAGCTGTCACAGAGTTAGAAGTACAGTGACAAACAGTAACAGCAAAATCGTAAATTATCATACTGTGAATATGATATATTACTTGCAAAATAACAAGTATTGTATTATTAGACATTTAAAAAGCTTAATAGCTTTTTTATCAATAGACACAACGTATACAAAAGGAAACAATCAATAAAAAACCTGTTGATGTCTTTGAGAACCCTTCTTAGTTCAACAGCGCTGTACAATAAACCACGTCTCCCTGAATTTGTAGGTACTACATTTAATAATTTTTGCTTCAGTGCATCATGGGGATTGGGAATTTCAGTGAAAACAAGCACAGAAATCTTAAGCTGCATTGAGTGTGGAAAAGACAGTATCTTCAATTAAATAAAATATGACATGGAATTTTTATTTCTACAGATATGAGCATGTATTGCTTAGACAGGTATACGTAATAAATTGCACGCGTTGCGCACTTTTTTAGTATGTGAAAGGCAGAAATATTTCACTGTGATGCACAAAACCAAACCAAGAGACAATATTGTAGTCGGGACTGTATAAGGATGTGATTTACATATACATACTCACTTTTGATTTTAAATCTATGAAGATGAGAAGGCAGACCTGCAGCTTCCTCACTGTATGTCTACCTAAGTCCTTAAAATCGCAACATTCACATTTAAATACTTATCAAAAACAACGCCAAGTAATTTTTGTTAATTTTTGCGCTCAATATTACTGTTTTACACCTATGGCAGAATTGATGGCGAATTTTTTGCGGGCAGTAAATAAAACATGTTACTTTGTTTTCAACACGTTTAATTGAAGCTGTTCAGCCTTTTTTCAGCGGCCCAAGTGCTGGAACCATACGTTACATTGAACTTCAAGGTTACAGCCATTTTAACTCGAGAAAACAATGTTAGCATCATTTTCATATAAAAGTACATGTGTTGTAAAAGACATAACCGGTGATACATACACACTAAAAATAAAAGCGGCCCGTGCGTGGGTGCTTGGGGCACACCACGCCTACGACTCCTGCGTTTGTGCCGACATACTCACGTGTGGAGGCCTGGTTGATCTGTGCAAAGGCTGGCGCTATTAATAAACTTTATCTTGTTCTCTGCTTAGGTTTAGGTAGTTTGAATATTTAGTTCAAGTAACCCAGGTATCTTGAATGCAATATATCGAATTATCTATCTCATTTGCTAACTTTCTTACCCACCCCTTGTGTAATACTACTCATCAAAGCATGTGAAGCCTAATAAATAAAAGTATAAAGTAATAAGGCCTCTACTTATATGTCTCTCATTATTTTCCTTAACACTGATTTTAGAAAAACATCATAAAAAGCAAGACAGGTAGATTTATTGGTTACAGGTATTAAAATACATAATTTACCCATAGTAAAATCAAACACGACACAGCAAGATCCAGGCAGAAAAAAAGCATGCATTTGTCTGCTTGAATAATCATGTTTAATTTAAGTTCCGGTGCACTAGATGTCATAATATTCATAAGCCAAGGCTTCACGCAATATTTGGAGTAGCAACTTTAATACAGCATGCTCGAATCGTGTGCTTTTTCTACCACTGAGCTATGTGAGGTTATAGATGCTAAAAATCTGGTCCGGACTACATTGCAGTAAAACAACCCACAGTATGAGTGCATTTTAATATGGCATCGGTAATGTCCAGCTTATTAGGCTATGTCTAATCGCCGTTATTCGCCTAAACTGAAAACATATGATTCAGCACATCGTGCAGCTTGCCGATTAATGCTGCTGTTTCCAAGGAATATTATTAATATTAACATTTATAATAATAATAATAATAATAATAATAATAATAATTCTATGCAGTGCAACATGATCGCATCGCCGACACATGCAGTAGATGTACTCTTGATATCAACACGTGCATGCCCCATGCAGTTTATGTCGTGCTGAAACCTTGCAGAGTGTTCGTGTTAAGCGAGCATAAATAGTGTCGTTTTGCAGAAGCCAAGTAAGAAAGGGTAATCCCTTAAGCAAATGTATTTAAATAGCTGAAGAGGAGCTTTTCAATCAGGCAACTCTCAGAGATCGCATTTGTTGACTATGGTCTTAAATTGTTGGTTTTCTTGGCTTTATGTCATTGTCACAGCAAATAAGACGCTTGACTGTTGTTGAAAGAAAGGGAAGCTAGTACACTACCGTATGTGCAAATTATTATAGCCATAGGTACAAAAAAAAAACACCAGGACCGCGCGACACCCGCAGCACGGTTAGAGCGTAAGCTGAAGGAGCTGCCTCCTCGAAGCTCGCTGCAATTGTTTGAGGATGCCTACTGCAAGTAGCGACCACGGAAGTAGGTGGTGTAATGTGCGTGCATATATCGTAATACAATGCAATATTAGCTTCGATGAGGAGCCGCAGGTTCGATGAGGACCTGCGGCTTGTGCTGCTCTCTGCACAGCGGTCTGTTGAGCCCGACGTTGCCTGGCTGCAGCCGCTCGCGTAGCTCTACGCTTCCCTTCTTCAGCACAAGGTCGCACTTAGTGAGGATGCGTCATCACGTGCATTCAACAGTCATAGCAGTCTGTGCAGTCCTATCGCGACTATGAAATCGCCGGCGCTAGCCGTGCCACGCAGTCAGTGCGCATGGTTGACATGGCGTGACGCCTGGTGCTATAGTATGCGACTGTAACTACGTAGCTGCACACGCGACATCTCACGCAATATCACGCCTCTAAAGGGCCTCCGTTCGAAATTTATTGCAAGCGCTGGCGTGGTTGAGCCGTACGATGCTCGACTCGCGCTCGATACCGGGCCGAACGTATAAATAATTTACTTATGATAGAAGCTAGCTGCTATGGACACTGGCGGAGATTGCCACAAAAAACGGTTATTGGATTGATCATACGACAGCTTACATAGTACGAGTAAACAATTTTGTATCTCATATTTTGCTCCATGCATACCTCAAAGGAACCCTGGTGTATCTCCGGCTCATTATTATTTTTTTTTGCGTTAGATTAAGGTCTACGACCTCTAAATCCTAAAAGAAATAGTGACATGCCTCACAGCGTCATGAATAATTTATTATAATAGCTTTTTCTACGGCCAGCTACAGTTTGGTTTCCCAAGAGGCGACTGCCACGATGTCAAGACGCAAAAGGCGGTCACATATGGAAGTAGAACTTCCCGACGTCTGGCCCTCGCTCCCGCAGGCTCGGTCATCCGGCCTGCTACCATGCCATGTTGCTACGTCGGGCGTACAATGAATAGTAGTATGTCGCAAGTGACCAAGCGAGCCAGAGCGAGGGTCGGAACTTCGCAATGTCTTGTACCCACGTAACTACCTTCTCTGTCATGACGTCATGACAGAGTCACCCCCTGAGAAATGAAACTGAAGCTAGCTGTAAAAAGCTATTGTATTAAATTATTCATAGAACTCTGAGGCTTTTTTTTTGCATTTTTTCTGGGGTATTGAGGTCTCGCATCTTCTTTTCATTGCAGAAAACTAATGTAGAAAATGATCGTGATAGTACCCTTTTCACTGCCTTTCTTTAAGGCAATGTGCCACGACATACGCCTCAGAAGATAATGCCATTCAAATTTCGCTTCAGATACCTGTCCACAAGAAAAGGTCACAGAGTGCGAGAAAATTCCATACAAGAAGTGCGGAATTCATAAAGGAAAATTCGAATGTGTCTGCCAACAAGGACTCAAAGAAACCGACGATGGCCAGTGCAAGATTGGTAAGTAGAAGCCCCTTCCCCCGTCTAATCTACACTATTATAGAAAATGATACCTGGCAAAAATGTGTCGCTCTTTTCTTGCAGAAAAACCTAAATTGTTTAAAAGTGGATGATCCGTTTCTTGTAAAAAACTGATGCAGTACAGCAATTTGTCAGCTCACGATGCAATGAAAGCTTGTTTGCCTTTTCAATTAACGTTAAGAACCTTTATTATTTTATACTACATGACTCACTACTTCAATGCATTGATGAATGCATTAATGAATTTGGCCCTTCTGAGTTCCAGACTCAGTCTGGCATCAGTGTCAGCGGCTTTTTAGAATTACTTTGCTTTTATCTTCAATCGACGTACATCTATTGGGATGGTAAAGCAGTGTTGCCAGGTCGGACGAGGCGGCGTAGCCCAAAGTTACAGAAATTGTAGCCCAAATGTAGCCAAACACAAAAAGCGAGCAAAATATTTCGTAGCCAAATGTAGCCATTCTTGTTTGCAGTTTTATTTGTATAAATTTTCACATTCAACTACGGGAATCCTTTTTTGCACAACCCGTTGTTACCAAATGTCATTGCCGCCATGACGGTCGACATCACGCTTGCACAGAGAACACTTTTTGGTTAGCCCCGAAAGCTCTCATGTTCCAGCGAATCGCTGCAGAGGGCGAAATCATAGTGCTTTTATTTTATGGCAAATAGAACTGAGTTATTATTTTTAGTTATATACAGTAAAATAACTACGAACTCTGTTTTTTAGCTCACGTGAGCGCAAACTAATGTTCAGCTCTCACGTGGGCTCTCACGTGACCCATCCCCCCCCCCCCTGCCTACGGCGTAGAAAAACTTGAGCTGTCCAGCGGTCTGCGACGGTGACGCGCCCACGGCTTCTTTTTTATGAGCCAAAACCAGCGAATCACGCTATGATATCTGGCGTTATTTGTCTCATCATCCTATCTTTCTCGTAAATTAGCTTGGCCCGGGTTACCTGGGACACACTCTATCTAGTTTTCATTTAGGTCAACCTGGCCGCCATCTTAAGTCTCTAGCACGCCAAGAACATGCGTTAAAAAGAAGTGAGAGACAACAGATATGCCACACGCTGTCTCAATCACTGTAAGCGAAGCTTTAAACGGTTCCTGCGCAAAACAGCACTCCAGTGTAAGAAGCGCACAGTCGTTTGCGGCGACGAGCACGTCCCGAACGTAACTCGCTTGGAATGGCCAAAGCCGCAACGGCTCACGCAGAGAAAAGGTAAACGACAAATTGATAACAGTGGTAATCCTGTGAAAACCGGTTCTGTCAAAAAGCAAACCATGTTGATAGCTCATATGCTAATAATTACTGGGGTTTTACGTGCCAAAACCACGATATGATTGAGAGGCATGAAGCAGTGGGGTCTCCGGATTAATTTTGACCACCTGGGGTTCTTTAGCGTGCACATAAATCTAAGTACACGGGTGTTCCTACATTTCGCCTCGAGCCAGCAGCGCGACACCTCACCTGCTAAGCTAACACACTGGGTGATGTTCATGTGACGTGGCGCACTGATGGCATCGTGGCAAATATGTTTCGATATTAGCACAATAAGTGCCTACATCTGTTACGTTAC
Source organism: Dermacentor silvarum (assembly GCF_013339745.2). Classification (NCBI taxonomy): domain Eukaryota; kingdom Metazoa; phylum Arthropoda; class Arachnida; order Ixodida; family Ixodidae; genus Dermacentor; species Dermacentor silvarum. Next base: position 155,622,234 of record NC_051159.1, on the reverse strand, counting down.
GGGCAAACCATCTATACGTAAACGCGCCAGGACCCACTTTGGGCTCGGGGTCTTGCTCCCGTTCTTTTTATACTTTCTCGCATACTTTCTCGCATGCTTGACCCACTTCCCCATGGTTCGATTCTCCTTTCCAAGGAGGATTCGATCTTAAGTTTAACCTATGGGAATGAACCTCTAATGTAAGCACTCACCTCTCAGGAAAAGGAAAATGGCAGTAAAGCTTAGCGTGAGAAACGTGAAGCAGGTCGAAAAATGTGCCCGGCGTGATAGTTGACCAAGAAGCCATGACCAGGAACATGCTGGAGCGTGTCATTTATACCCGTGCTTCTTTCATGTCGGCGCCACGATCGCCCGACCCTATTTTATTGCTCTCTGAGCATAGCGATGTTAGTACTACTGTGTACTGTTAAAACCCCTCTACTCCCAGGCTCATCCCAACGCCCGGGGATCGGGTGTCTCACGGTGAAGCGCGATGCAAGTTTAAGTACATCAAACATCAAAGCCACCGGCTCAGACAACGGCGCAGAGAATGGAGGGGGAGGGGGGGGGGGGGGCGGAGGGCGTTTCGCGTACGCACACACGCACAGGCGCACTGCCGACTCAGCCAGCTAAAACATTGCCATCGAGGTATGTTTCTACTCGATCAGAGCGACCTCTGGAGCATTGATTAGGGCGTCACTTGTAGCCCAAACAAAGCCAAGTCGCAGATTTTCAGTAGCCCAAATATAGCCACGTAGCCAACTCGCCCAAGTCGACGCCAAATTTTTTTTTTCTGTAGCCCAATTTGGCTACATATAGCCAAACCTGGCAACACTGTGGTAAAGCTCATCTTCAAAAAGAAGGCATTTGCATCAGATCATGCATCGCTCCTATCATCAGTGATTTGTTTTAGCAAAACTTGACAGATCTGTTTCGGATGCGTTCATTAACAATAACGTTTTAGCTGCTTTTAGATATGTTGGCGACTTTTTAATTTTTCTTAACACTGATGCGAGCTTGTCCAAGTCTGATGCTTTTTTTAGTTCTGGGCACTGTGATCAAATGGTTTAGACCACTTGAACTAACCCATGGATTTTCCGAGAATGGTGTAATAAGGTTCCTTGATGTTAAGCTATTTTTGCACGAAAGCCATTATTGCTGGATGTACTACCCACGTGCTAACAAGCCTCTTCTTTCTTTTAAGTCCGCGCATTCTAAACGTGTAAAACGCAGCATTGTTCGTTCATGTTTTAATAATTCCCTAAGAAGATCCTCCGAACACAAAATGTCCGACAGTTTTCGTGAGCAATCTGAAAGGTTAACTTCGACAGGCTACCCAATCCTTGTGGAGGTTTTTGTTGCTGAAGGCCTGCTGCGCAGATCTTTGTCAGTAGTGAATGTAAATCTAGATTAACCAACTCGGGATAGGCAATAAATCGCAGTAATTCCGTAGATACATAGAACCGCGCATAATCTGAAAAATGTCGCTCAGCGTGTAAATGTCAAAGTTGTGTTCTCTGCCCCGGAAAAATTAGGTAACCTATACAAAATGACCGTCCCAGCATGTAGGCCCAAACGAGGATGCCTTATCGCACACCAAAAGAAACCTATAGATTGCGCAGACAACGTCGTATACCGATTCCCATGTCTTGTGGCAAATATTATATCGGACAGACAGGCCGATGCATAAATGAAAGGCTGAAGGAACACAAGTACAATTTACACCGCGCTAAAAGGGGATGGTTTTCTGCCCACTGCTGTGCACGTGGATGCAGCCCAAGATCTTAAAAAATGTAGTATCGTCTCAAAGCACAGAGACCGTGTTACACGTGAGATAATCGAAGCAGGAGAAATTCTACGTTTGAAGGATGGTTACGTCAGTACCTCCTCTGTCGCTCTCACTGACGAGAAGATCAGATACATCGGGCTATCATCACGTTGAATTTTGTGTGGCTTTGTCGTGGCGTTCTGCGCATGGTTGGTGTGCTATTGTGTGACTATATAAACAGCGATACTTTCTGAAAAGAAAATAAACTGTTCGAAGTCAGCGCTATGTTCTCTCTTTTGTCCTCTCTGGTGGCCTTGCGCTGTTAATCTGACTTTAAAGACTTACGGCCGCATATTCTCTTGTTAAATTTAGCAAGAAATAGAGAAACCTTTCGTGAGACATTTCAGAATGAGATCTAAGAACTGAATGTTGGCCTGCTTTACTAGTTTTCTAGTTTACTTGTTTTCTAAGTTACTAGGTTTCTAGTTTAGGTTACTAGGTTTTCTTAGGTTTTCTAGGTTACTAGTTAATTCTAAATTAGAGCAGGGATGAATTTTGTCTGCAACAAACAAGTGAGCGGCACGAAGCAAACCTCTGGCTTGCTATATGTATTCATAATCAATCTGAACGGGTATTTGCTTGCCGCAGAACTTATTGAAAAAGTATGGTCCATTGAGACGTTGCCTTACTCGACATATAGGCCGGAGGACCGGCCTTTCTCAAGACTTGATAAAAACCGGTCCTCCGGCCGAAATATCGAGTGAGAAGACGTCTCAGAAACGACGACGGAATACAGAATTCAGTCGTCAGTCAGCGCTGGTTTGTGTCTCCCTTCTTGTCTTTCGTGTTTTTTGAGCTATTCCCCTGTCGAGTATGTACCAACTAGCCCAAGCCTCTACGGTCTCTCAAGTTATATGTATATATATATATATATATATATATATAGCTTATGCCTTTAGTATAGTTCTTGCCCCCCTCGCCAGTTCTCAGTAAACAACCCTTATATGTATGAGGATTTTAATAGTTTGTTACATCGATATGGCCTTCACAAGTGATCAGAGTGAGTGTATTAGTTTTATTTAGACTGTTTCATACGTTCCTTTAAATCTCATCGCAGTTATACTCTAGTCACACATGCCAGCTTCTATTAAAATTTGTTCGCAAATTTAATGCAACACCAGATTTTTTCAGCTTTCCTCTATGAAACATGCATGAAAATTAACTGAGGTTCAAAGCAGCCCCTTGCGTTCGAATTGGACCACTTCAGGAAGGTATGAGTAGTATCTGTTGTATTAGCTTCGTTCACAAGCCCACAACATGCAGTGGCATTGCAAGTTGCTTCGATGCGTTCACTGCTCCGTCATCGAATCGTTCAGCTGACCACGTTTTATGTGAAAACTTCAGTGTAACGTGTTGCGAAATGGCGTGCACAACTCATTACGACGTCAGTAAAAAGAAAAAACGCCGCAATGTAGGGCAACATGTATTTTCACCTTTTCAACAAAATCACACAATGAACCTGTGGTGTTCCCATTATATCTTATGATGGAGCAGGTGGCAACATTATTTTTTGATTGCTTATAAGAGTACGTTGCAAATCACGGACAGATATAAGCTTTTCTTAGCTTCAGGAACAGCCGTAAGCATAAATGGAGTGACACTGGAGATGCAGCTCTTTCCTTAAAGCAGCATAGAAGTCAACAGCCAATCCTATAAACATTAAATATTTACTGTAAAATATTTTAAAACTTTATTTTCATTCATTTAGCGGCAAAACGTTGGTTATTACCTCAGAATGCTATGAAGACTAAGCTTCCCCTTTTTAGAATTTTATGTTGAAACCTAAGCACTGATATGCCAGTGTAACATTCCGAATTTCAAAGTATTTTCACGTATTCGGCCTAACTTGTCGCAGGTGAAATTTACAAAGCTTGCTGGGTTGACTTTGATTTTATTATATTTAACTAGACTCGAGTAGATGCAGTCAAAAACCAAGGCATTAGGACGAACTGGTACAGGAACTTAACGTCGCTGTCTCCCACCCATCCCTTGTTTTATTGCGATAGCAATTATGCGGACACTCCAGGAGCATTTTTGCCGTCGCCGTGCTGTTCCGTATAAAGTCCAACAGCGATAACGCCGTCGCCACGCGCCACATGTTGTGTGTGCGAGTGAAAGCGTGTCAGGCGAGCCGACGATCGCGGTTTAATCTCGCGCGCTCAAGGAAGCAAAGCGGGGATGAAGCCCGCCGTTTCCGTCGCGCGCAAGTCACTGGGGGGAGGGGAGGTACGGCTGCTTACGGCGTGGCCGCGCGGGGGCCCTACCTAGAAAGCGATCTGCGATGTGGACAAAGTGCGCGGTCGCGCGGGCCTCATCTTCAAAGCGATCTGTGATGTAGACAAAGTGCGCCGAGCGCTGGTACCTTCGTATGCGCTCTACGTTCGAAACTTAGTTCGTGTTGAAGTGAGATACAGCAGCCCGAAGGTCAATTTGCTCGCTGCTGCAAGCGCACTTCCTCACTCCAGTGTTTTGACCGCGAGTTTCTGCAGTCACCGAGTGAGATGTGCTCATGTTTACCTGTGTGCGCGTGACACCATGCTTGTCTATTTAGTTAGTAAGAGAATGTTTACAAGTTTATATGGCCGATAAAACTATTATCCTTACTTCGTATAGCTGTCTGATAATTTGCTATCGCAGTCGATGCTTCGTTTTTCGGGAAAAACTGCGACTTTTTTTGCATGTTGTCTGATTTACTAAGCCCCTGCTCTCGATAAGAGTAGCCATTTTGCTATTCAGATGCGCACTTCATTGTTTCACCTATTTAATGTCCTTTTAATGTACGCACTTAATGAAAGAAAAGTGTGGCGGTCCGGGACATCCGCAAAAACTTATTATGGATTGATGGCCATCGCAATCTATGGAATTCAATACACACTCGTAAACTAATATTAGCCTGCCTGGAAAAATATTTATAAAGATACGATTTCTATCTAGTGCACTGCACAAGGCGTCTTGATCAACATTTTAGAAATTTGCAATCATCCACTTCGAGTGGATGTATATTGAAAAAATCCAGACTACAGCCAAATATTTGTTCTTCAATGTTCTCCTAATGCACTGTCAATGTTTTTGTGTACCGAGATATTATAAACAGTGAAGAATCAATATATGGCATATCCGTTAAAAGATGGGGTAAATGTATCGGATTGTTAGAATTGCAAACTAAGGTACAGCAACGCACAGACGCTAGCGGTAACAAGCATTTACAGGGTGGCTGCCGGATATCCTACTGGAAATAATTCACAAACAAAACAATGCCTTCATGACGTCCCTGATGAGGTCAGAAGGTAGAGGAAAAGGGCGCGCAGCCGGGAGGAGGAGGGTTGCCGCTGAAGCCCTCCTTTCCCACTTCGCATGCTAGCGGACAGTGTTCGTGCTCTCTTGCAGGTCCGCTAGCCGTGCGGCGACATTGGCCAAATCGCAGAGCAGAACCCACTGAAGTGTGTCGTGTATTATTAGGAAGCGCTTTCTTCCTACCAGGTTTACCTTGGAAGCTGCTATTCATTTTCTAAACCACTGGGACATTGCTCGTACGCACAAGTGCCAAGCAATTATATTGAAGAACATTTATATCGCGAACCGTTGTTAATTACGAATATTCGCAGTTAATATATTACACTTCGTCATTTCGTGAAAGTAGTCGCTTTGAAAGTCCTAACTAGCGCTTACGTTTAGGGCTACACTTCAACTAGCCCACAGATATAGTTGGGGTAGCATAAAGAAAACTTCCTGGCACCATCAATCGTAAATTTTGTTCGTGTGTTGTGAAGTGGATCAACTAAAACTAGCCGATTTCCCGGCCAGCCAAAACTCAAGACAAGTAAAAGTTGAACGCTTTTGTTTTTATTCGCACATTCGGTACTGGAAAAAGACTGACCTCCACGGCGTGGGAAAGTGACAATCTACAGAAGCAATTTTCATTCACAACGGAAATTCCAAACCAATGCAAAAATTATTAACCACACGGCTGCGTCTTTCTTTTCTGTTTTTAGTACCGAGATATTATAAACAGTGAAGAATCAATATATGGCATATCCGTTAAAAGATGGGGTAAATGTATCGGATTGTTAGATTGCAAAACTAAGGTACAGCAACGCACAGACGCTATGCGTTAACAAGCATTTACAGGGTGGCTAATTATAGGGAGATAGCATTACCAGAATGCTAGATGAAGATGAACAAAGCAAGACGCTTTTCGATGCATTTCACTTTTCAGGTAATACACACATAAAGTTCATAAAAGTAAATAAACAAATTATTTAAGAAGTAAGCCTGGAATATACAGTAATATTTTCAACACACGTCCGAAATGAATCACAGATACTCAACATTTGCTTCCATAAGCAGTTTATTCGCTTTGGCGGACACAATTTTCGTGAACCATTAAAGTCATCAAACATATAACTTACAAATTATTAACATTATTGCTGTCACAATTATGATATATGTTTAAAATGAAAACGTTTAAGGCTGTCGTCTTGAAGATAACTTCACTTTGATTCTCCTGGAGTGTTTCTGTTTTGAGATAGTCATCAACAAATTTGACACTCAGTTAGATCCACAACCATAAATGCAAAATCAGCTGTGTCAAACTTTATGTCCGAACAGAAGCTTTCCAGGAGAACCAAAGTAAAGTTGTTATCAGGTACAATTACCTTAACGTTCCAAATACAAACATGTACAACAATCTTAACAAAAAGCCAATTCAGAAATTTTGTTACACAATTATGCGTTTTTGATGACTAATTGTTCGCAAACATTATGTCCACCAAAGCACATAAATTTCCGGTGAAAGCAGACTGCGTAGCTAGCATAGCGGTTTCATTAAAAGTAATGTTAGTTTAACTTCGAAGATCCTCTAGATCGGAAACATGCCAATTGGGCCAAGTGTAGTGTGAAGAGACAAAGAGTGGTCGGTCAGTACTCTAAATATGTCACGTAGCTTGTTTTCTTGCTCAACAGCAATTCTGGTGGTTTCCCAATGTAAGGCAGCACAACAAACATCTCAAAGCCCATCTATAGTAATTCGAGTGCAGGGAGGTCTTTCAAGAAACAGATAATGTAGTGCACTACATAAAAAAGAAAGAGCAAACTGTGTTCCCAAATTTTATTCAGTTCCACCGCTTCAATGGGAAACGGTTACAGGGCTGGCCAAATAACTTTCTAACAGCCTTCTTTTTCTTCGTATGTTGTATTTATTTATTTATTACAGCGCTGCGTGGGTGTCGGATACTTTACCACTAAGCCACGCAAGCGCTTGCTATCACGCAGCAGAAATATTCCCTTTACACGCGCGGCGCGCAGGCGCAGATGACCCGAGCCTCCGCAAGTATGGTGGCGCCATCTAGTTAACGTGCCTGCAACCGCCGCGTGCGACGAGATGCGATTCACACGAGGCGCACAATCAACGCTATCCCGAAGTTAGATGTGCGCCACGTATTCTGGGTACCTCTTCGGTACACGTTATGGCGTCTCCTCGCAAGGTACAAACCGCTGCTGAAGAAGCGAATCGTACAGCTAAGTGCGCGGCTACAATCAGGCATCATTGGGCTCAGCAGACTGCTGTGCAGAGAGCATTACAAGCCGCAGCTCGCCGTCGACGCCGGGCGGACAATTCAGATCGTTCTCGTCAAAATCGAGGCGAAAACATTTTGCCGCGAAGACCTTGTTGTGCGTTGTGCCAAAATTGAAGCTACTCTTGCGCCGCTCAACCAGTTTACGCTGTGACTGTGCTGCATGTGCAACGCAGGCCTGTGACTTTCAGCTCTCTCATTTGCTTTAATCATGCGCCTGGGATCACATTTCTTTTTTCTACGCATAATAAGGGAAGTTCACGGGAGGCCTCAACCAATAAAATCAAAACAAAAAAACAATGCTGCCACACTAGAAGAAGTTAAAAAGAAAACTTGGTCTGCATGTTCAATTGCTTTATGGTGACATACAGAAATTTCCAGCAGTAGCGGATGTATTAGTGTATCGCACATTTCTGCTGTTTGCCTGAGCACTTGCAGGCCATAAAGTTTTTCTTAGGTGGCTTCACGTACTCGAAGCAAGCCAACCATTGTTGCAGTTCGACTTGGTAGAAGGCCGGCCCGGCCAGTTGGAGCCTCAAAAGACATTGAAAGAGCGCTATCGCCTGACTTTCCACATTGTAGTCTGTGTTTATACTGCATGGCACATGTCACCATTCTTCTCGCAATGCTTTGCATGTGACACTTCAATAGCCGCAAAGATCTAGACGTTGTCATATGTAGTTCACCTTGGCAGAACAGCTACCCGCTGACTCCACCCTGCTTACGAATGGAGAAAATGGCCGCATCCCTTCGAACACGTAACTATTTTCAAACGTTATGCCGCTATAAAAATTTCAACAGGACATTCCGTGGGCCACCTCCTGTAGGCTCCCAACTTCACGTTGCATCTTAAAGCGTACTGGCTTTTACTATGTGAGCTCTACCTGCACCAGTTTTAAAAGAATTCAAGGAGCGAGAACGAATTTCCAAGGTGGAGAAGCCGCAATCTTCGGAGCTGACAATTATTTCAAGGTGCATGTTTTCAAAAACAACAACTCTGCAAGGTTTCAAAAAAATTCGCCATCTTCTCTTTTCAAAGAGATACACTATCTTCTCTTTGATTTAGATAGTTTGTACACAATGTAACAGGCATAACCAACTAAGATGTGGAGCACTGTGAGTTAGGTTTGTGAACATGTGTGACAAAAAACGTTAGTGCTACATCTTCTTTTTTTACCAAGCAGCGACAGTGATAGGAAAATAGCGCAAGCACACAAAACCTTGAAGAAAAGCACGGAAACAAGCATCATTTCTTTAAAGGAAGAAGGAGGAACAGCGCATAAAATAAGCAACAGAAGGAAACACAAGCAGAAATTGTTTCAAATACACAAAGAAACCATACACAGTTTTATATTGCAACGGAACACTATTTGTGAATAAGGTCGGCTTGTGTATATAGTATGCACAGAGTATGCAGCAACACATGTGTCACCTTTGTGAGCTTCCATTTCAGTGATTCAGCAATTGTCTACATAGCCAGACCTCTTTGTCTTGGCTCTTTAAAATGTAATTTCACCACAGCAACCACAACGCAAAGTCTGCCCTGATTGTCAAAGCCGGAACAACTCCGAAATACTTGCTTGAATGAATAAACCTACTTTAATGCAAAATGGCCTAACGTCCTTATGAAGTCATAGCATACAAACACTCTAAGAGGTCTGTTCTGTTTACTACAAGCGAACCACAAAAATGTTCTCACTGCAGGAAACGACCTCAAGATTTGAGTGAGACATTTATTTCACTGAAAGATAAGGTGAAATTCTTGTAACTGTTGGAAGCAATCTGCTAGTTATCAGCCTTTCTTTGGCAAATAACTCAAAATATATTGAAATGCGGAGTTTAAACCCCTGCAACTATTACAACAAATATAGACGCTTCAATACCAGAAGCTGCATGTGGTAATGTTCTAAGGCATACAAGATCAAGATGTTAATTTCCAGCTAACATAAAATTTCATTTAAGTAATTTTCACGTAACCACTATTCAGCATAATTGTGATAATTCTAGAGTCAGATGTCAAGTTAGATTTGATGAAGATTTCACAATTTTTATATATATTTTTGTAATTGAGTTTTGAAGGTTATGCATCAACCCCATTTAGGTTTTTGCATTCTTATTCATTTTTTTATTAAATTTAGGCCCTCAATAAAAGTTTCTATTGAAGTCACTAGAATTTCACTTTTGTATTCGTGATGACTGTGGGTAAAATATTTGGGTACAGGATTTTCACAGTGCCACACAACAGATGTTTCTCTTCCAAAGTCTGCACATGCGTTTGGAAAAATAGATATTCCGCATGCAAACACAAATGACTGAAATGAAACTGCATCCGTATTATTTATTGATTGTTTTTTTTAATTCTTACTGTTCAATGTCACTGACAGGTTTTATCAAGTTTCAGAACTTGAATAAATTTTCGTTTACCTATATCTTATCTTGCTTCTCCTCACAGGCAGGAAGGTGACCGTTCGATTCAAGATTCCCAATTCCAATTCACGTCCTAAAAGAGAAACTGTCAACAAAAGCACTAAGCCTTGCAACATGGACGAACAGGAACTTGTTAAGATGGTGAGTTTGCTCATTCATTGCATGAATAACAAACTCGCTCATGAACACATTGTCTTTGCTCGACATCAACTAGAGGTTGAGTTGCCTTCCAAATTTTTTGGCAACACAGACGAAAGATGCCATATTGCTGCGATACACTTCGTCTCTAACAAGTGTCATCCTTTTCTTGTAGAATTTTCGCAATCATTCCTATCTTCGCAATGCAAACATGAACTGGTCTTTTAGTCATGTCAAGGTAATTGCACTTCAGGAAAAGTATATGCGCGAAGTAAAAATAGCGGACCCGACACAAAGCGCGTATTTTTACATGTCTAAGATGTTGTATGAACAAAAAATGTTTCCGCTCAAAATCTAAACTCTGAGCTTTTGGTAAAGACTTGAAACGCAATCTCGAACATTTGCCTTTGGACAGAGACAAATTTACATCAGCCAGAGAAGTTTTTCATGAAACGCCTTCAACTCTTACCGTAAAGGATCAAATGTTATTTTCGGTGCTTTCATGTTTTAACGTTTTCTTTTAAGGCGTGATGGACGCAAAGTATACCGTGATACAGAAAACGATAACCTTATGACTGCTGCTTTGAATGGTTGTATAGGTGTTATAATAGTTCAGACAATTTTTCAGAAATGTTATGTGAAACTTCAAAAAAGCACATAAAAACATGAATGAAAGTAGTAATTTCATATTTTTACTATTAGTACTGAGAGTACAAAAAAGCTGAAATATACAAAGTATACACCCACATGGCTCCTAGTTGTCAACTTTTGTAAGTCAGACCACGCAAGAAACTTATTATGCAGAATTGTTGGCGGCAGTGTTAGCCATAGCGATGCTCATATTATGCAGGAAAACAATAGCTTCACGAATGTGAAAACAAGTAAGTGTCTCTTGTGCAGTCAGCATTTGTATTTACTCATTGCAGCAGGCACCTTGTTCGTTTTTTACTGAATTCTTTAGGCTCGCAAAGCAATGGTCGTCAGGTCAGGGAGCATGCAGAAGCTTCTTCATATTGATTATTGCGGTCGATGAGCTTTTCCGTGCAAGCAAGCTACTTTAGCGCACGTACAACTGGCGCTGTAGGCCTACACGTGCTTTCTTCAGTTCCTGTACAGCAATGTGGAGTGCTGCAGACTATTGTACATTAATAAAAAAAGCACTTACACAGGCTGTGTTCAGACTATAAGAGGTTAAACTGCTAGTTGAGCTTCGGTTGAAGGTCGGTCTAAAATCGACTGTGTGCTCTTGTGAGAGCACACAGGCAAGGATTGCAGTAATAAATTGTAGATATGCGGTCAAAACGCTGATGGATAAAAGAAACCCATGGTGGGAAAAATAAAGTGGCACTTGACATTCAACTAACACAAATATCAATATGCCACACACTCATCAGCATTTACCTTTGTTTGAAACATCGTTAAGACAGCCTATACATCATATCGGAAAATTAGACAACCCGACAAACGATTCTGTCTTCACTCCTGCGGTCGTTTAAAAATGATTTTGCCGAGTCGATCATAACGCAAATTTTGACTTGTTTCTTTGAGGGAGTGGTAGGAGCACTGACGGCTAGTTTTGGCGATACCTCTAGTTGAAGTTAATTCCTCTAGACTCCTCAATCTACCAAAAATTGTCAAATATGACCAATAGTTAAAGTTTAGTCATCTCTTAAGAAGGTGACGTTGCTAGTAGAATTCCAAAGGATATGTTTGACGTGTGTAAAAACTGCCGATCAAATTCATCGATTTCTATAGCCCCGGTAATAAAAGAGTTGAAATGTAACAGTAAAATTTAACGATTTTACCTCTATTTTCACTAGTCTAGTACCAAATAACCTTCAGTTTCGTATTTTACGTTCAACGATGCACTAAGTAATTATCACTCTCAAGGGAAAATAATCCTCCATTGTCTATCTTCCAAATGACTTGGCACCTGGTTCCAATGACATACGCCTTTAACTACTCAAAATAGCAAACCCTGCAAATTGCCACATTTTATCTGCCCTTTTTTGACATTCTATTGATTGAATTTCAAGGGAATGGAAATCAGCTCGCGTCATTACAATGTATAAGTCCGGTGATCCATCTAAACTCTCAAATTACAGACCCATTTCATTAACCAGCACGTAACTTCTCGAACATATAATTTATTCACCACCCATGAAGTTTCTAACAGAAGATAATTTATTTTATAGCGAAGCTTTCTTTACATCTTCTCCCGACTTTCAAGGCGCCGCCGCCGCCGCCGCCGCCGCTGCTGCTGCTGCTGCTGCTGTGGTGGTGGTGGTGGTGGTGGCCGCGTCAAGACGTGGTTCAGAGCGTGAGAATAGATGGCATGAATGTGGCAGAAAGCAAAGACGAGCCGAGAAGCTCGTTTGGAGATTTATACCGCGTGGCATGTGCAGAATTCCATCTGGCGCTCCTGGGCGTCGCAACAATAGCCTATTAACTGCTGCAATTATCTGTGACCCCCCGTAAAAACATTGCAGGAACTGCAGCCCTTACCTACATTATCCAACCGTCCAGAGGGGACGATGATAGAATGGTAGAGACGAGGCAAGGGAGAGCAGGTAGAGAAAAGTTGGGACCGACGCAGCCACGAAAATAGTCAATACTAGTCACTCTTCGCTCGCAACTCGTATATATTGGGGGAAGGCGGGAGAGGGAAAAGGCGACACCGAGAAGGAGGAAACCAGTTTCAAGTTCAAGGTACGGTATGGCACGTTCCTGCTATTTCTGAAACATAAACACGATAGAATTTTGTCAAGCGAGCAACTGACACACGGCCAGTGCAGTAACATTTACCATCAACTCACTACTCTCGTATTGCACTAAACGCTGAAGGGAATAAACATTGACGTCAACATCACCTCTAATTACCGTCGATCAAAGCTAACAACAAAGAAAGCTTCGCTTAGGTCAATTCTCACAGTGCGTGAGATCCGCATATTTTTGTCAATGAGCATGTATTTCTAAGAGTCGATCTGGCGAAACGAAACAATTCAAATCAATTAATGACGCACACCACGCTTTTCAGTCTTTACGCAGAGTTGATGCGTACTTGTCGACATCGCGAAGGCTTCCTGAGAAAATCCGTCACTTGTGCCTAAATCGCGAATTGGCAGGTCTCAACACATATACGAGGATTATTACATGTATCATCAGTTGCAATAACTAACCCTACCAATTAGCTGTCACGAAAGAACATTTCTACCATTAATTCCCGTTAAATCTGAGTACCGCAGGGTTCCTTGCTCGATCCTATTTTGTTCGTAGTTCGTCACAATATTAATGATAATAGTCCCGTGTTCCAGAGGCATACATGCTGATGATTGCGTGATTCTATAGACAAATTACTAGCGCTATGGATACTACCTACTTAGCCTGATTTAGACAAGCTTAGTAGATGATTCAATGCGTGGCAAATATAAATTGACGTTACTACAACAAAGCCATTAAACAACAACATCTATCTAGTTATAACAACACATGAAAAGTATGCCCATAGTCTCAGTATGTACAGTAAAGTATCTGGGTGTAAATTTGTCATCCCGTCTGACACGGAACACCCACGCAGACGCAATAGTTAGCAAGGCCTATGAAACACAGCTTTCTAAGGCGTTATTTGCCTTCGGCTAAATCTGCCACTAAAATTTATGCTTATACCGCTTTGGTAGGCTCTAAAATGGAATACGCATACCTCATTCGGAATCCGCAACCCTCATTTAGCTTGTTTTCTTCTTTAGTGGACTACATTAAGAAGTTGTGTTACCTTGTTTTATTTATTGTAGTGCACCGTCCATGTAACACTCACGGGCTTTCAGGGTACTTGAGTAACAAGAAAGTGCAAAGATGGGCTTGCCCAATTGAATACGACAGCGATGTAACGTCTTCTTTCTATGTCGTCAAAATAAGTGTCTGCTGATTTCCCAGAAAGCATGACGTCTCGCAAGCCCTGTTGTGATTGCATTCATCCTGTATTGAAGTAGAGCTCTAAAATGAGACATGTAAGAATAGCGTACAGTGAAACATTTAAAAATGGGCAGTGAGTACTACAGCCCTTTCTCCTATGAATTTAAGTTTCCAATTTCACGCAACAAGAGAAAGAAAGACAGAAAAGGTTGAACCAATTTGTCATGTAGGTACCTGGTACAGTATGTTTCAAACCATTTTATGCAGTCATTGCATAATCAAGTTAGCTGGAGCTGAACATAGTGGTACAACCTCCTGTTTGATTTGCTGTTCATATCTATGTTTCAGGTGAAGGAGAACGTGCCTAACGTTGACGAAAGTACTATCGTGTGCAAGTAAGTGAAATTTACATTTTGTTTCTGACTTTATTATGATGCACGTTATAATGCCTTACTGAGTTGCAATGCTGCCTGTATTTTCCTATGTTTCGGTCAGTTGTATTCCGTTACTGAACATAGTCTTTTTTGCATTACTTTCGTTACTAAAGGTTTCTAGAGGTGTGCGAACAGCAGTGCCAGATGTGAATCGAATTGAACGACAAATATGTTTCGAACAGTTAGCGAATAATGTACGAGATTTCTTACGTCCGGGTATTCACAACAATAGAAAGTGTGTCATTACACTGACATTATAAAGCATGCTTTATCAAAGCACAACGGGGCCAACAGGAATAGCTATGGAAATTGTTCTAAAACTTAGGGCTATTCGGAGCATACCCTGTCATGCGTTATCATATAAAGTTTATAAAGGTGAAAGTTTGGCCTAAGTAATATCTTGTATACCTTCGGAACTACACTAGGCATGCGCGTCGCCTGCGGTGACGGCAGAGTGAAAAAAGCCTTTCTCTCAAGTTCGAATGGTCATGGCAAATGGTGTCACTATTGATTAAAGCATGTTACAATGAATGCCGTATCTAAACAACATTTTATTGCGAGTGATCATGTTTAGATAGAAAAATCTGGCTGTCTGAGCAACGCAGCGCGCTGTAGTACATTGCGTGCACTGTGAATGGGAGGCATCTTTGCTTCAACTTCATGCTTGATCATGTATAGTCGAAGACATAAGTTTAAAAAAATATTCGAATTTTCGAGTGGCGACTATTCAATTCAACGACCCAATCAAGTAGTGTCTATTACTCGTATATTCGAGGACTGAATCGAATACAACATTCATTTCGTTACTCGAAAGTTTCCAATATTCGTACACCTGTATAATATTTCACATATGTGCTGTATTCCAGTTTGTACTAAAACCAATTACTTGTGTTGCCTCATAGATATTATGAATTGCATAAATAAATACAAATGATGCGGAGCTCCAGTTAGTAATATACGTACACTTCAGTAATATTTCACTGACGCTGTTTTTACCGTAGGGCAATTGTGTACCTGTCCTTATGGTAAAGCAAGTGTCACCTTAATCAACTTTTTTAATGTAATACAACAAACACTACATTGAAATAACACCTAGGAGAATGTTGATAATCTGAGAAACCAGTGAGCGGGAAACCATATTCAACTGGAGAAAAGAAAACGTTTTTTTATTGTTTCTTTCATGGAATTTTTAAGAATATCGAAACTTCATTAAAATAGCTCATTTTTATTATTCCAGTGATAAAACTATTTTTTACTTAAGTACATGCGATTATTACGCAGAGAACGCAAAGAAAATGGAATGAGCGCCTTTTTCTCATCTACGAAAGATTCCCAATCTGATAACTGAGAAAAAGGTCACTCAGTGTACGAGCCACTCTCACTGGACACATTCGCATTAGAATCAGTCGAGGCTCCTTCCAAACTCCAATTTAGTTGCACGTAGACGAGTTCTCGAGCTCGTTTATTTGTGAGTTCCTTGCCAAGCTTGTTAAGAACATTTCTAAATAAAGACCAGTTTAGTTCAAAACTGGCAGATGGTGAAGGTATCTGCAGCAGCCTAGACGCTATAGGGGTCAGCGGCTGATTAGTGCAAAGGCTTTGCCATCATGTTGACGTTTGCGGTGTCCCAGACGCACGTTCTGGGCAGAAACTCAGAGGGCATCCCATATTTCGCTGTTTGAAAGTTAAGCTAAGTTTGACAATGAAAGCGAAAGCAAATGATGAAACTTGAAAACTGTGCTGCAGTTTTCTCGTCGTTGTCGTCGTCACTTCTAAGATCTTATACTGCGCCGGCTGCGCAGCAGAAAATGGCTAGTATTGCTTCGTGTGGAAATACTTTTCTGTGCTGAAAAAAAAACATTTTTCCCAGTATTTCCGGGCATTTTTCCCGGAATTTACATCTCTACACTGTACACATCCTGTATGAGAACACACAAAATGCAGTGGAACTGTATTACCAAAATTAACATACATTTTGCATGTGATCGTGCGAAAAATCCGAAATTTAAGTAGACGGACGGTACAAGATATAGGAAGTATGTTAAACAAAATTATCATTTCCGATTTATCGCTTTTTTTTTTCTTTTGCTACTCTTCCGAGTAAATCACTCGTTCTTTCACACTCAAATTTCACAAAGATGTATCCTTTTATGGTGTGTTTGTTCTATGGCGCGTCTGGGTACAGTATTGTCCTGTTTCATTTGGAATAAATCGAAAGTGTGCGGTCATCTGCGGCTATCTGCGGTTATTCCCGATAAGACAATGTTATTTTTCTCATAGATAAATGGATATTATGAGCATCCCCTATGAAGCAGGTTGGCGGCTTGTACCAACAAGCTTGTTAACAATGGCACCGTCTGTTGACATATTAGTAAGCATGTAAGCTTTCTAATACGTCAACTGATGTCATGCGCTTTACTTTGGTATCGTTGTGTAGAGGAAAGAAGCCATTACTTGACCATGCATTTGTCGCATGTGCAGACGGCGCCCTTGTCGCGCCACGCATGACGCAATCGGAGCTAAATGGGAGCTCTACAGTACGTTTGTCCATCCGGGCAGAAATGGTCGCGTTTGAGAACCTATGCCATAGAAGATATAATTTATCAAACTAAAACTTGCGTTCATCAGAGGTTATAATACCTACGAGTGTGTGCAATATGTTGAATTTTTTTTCATCTTTCCAACAGACGCAGCTTACAGAACTGCGATATCTGTTTTTGGTGCAAAGTTACGGATTTGTGAAGTTTGTGCATTTAGTTTTCAAGCTTACCAATTTTTAGCTATTTTATTGCGATAGCAATTATATGGACACTCCAAGCGCATTTCTGCCATCGCCATGAGGTTCCGCATAAAGTCCGATGGCGATAAAATCCTCCCTGCGCGCCGTACGCTGTGTGTGCGAGTGAAAGCTTAGGAGGGTGAGTCAGCAATCGCGGCTCAATGTAGCGAACGCCATGGGAGGAAGGCAGGCCGGAAGGGCGCGGTCTTCTTTCGCGCGCGAGGCACGGGGGCGAGGAGACGGAGAGGGATGGGGGGGGGGGGGGTTGCGTTCTGCCCCGTCGGCTGCTGCTTACAGCGCGGCCATGCGGCCGCCATATCTTGAAAGCGATCTGCGATCTGGGCCAAGTGCGCACCCGCGCGGGCCTCATCTTCAAAGCGATCTGCGATGGGACAAAGTGCATGCGCCGAGTGCTGGTAGCTTCGTATGCGCTCTGCTTTCGACGTTTAGTTCGCGCCGAAGAGAGGCAAGAGACAGCTTGAAGGTCAATTTGTCAGGTGCTGCTGGCGCGCTTTCTCACCCGGCGTTTTCACAGCGAGTTACCACGGTAATCGAGCGAGATGTGTTCATGTTTACCTGTGCGCGCGTGACACCGTGCTTGTCTATTTAGTTAGTAAGCGAATGTTGACAACTTTATACGGCCAATTAAGCCACTACCCTTGCTTCGTATAGCTCCCTACTAATTTGCTATCGCAATCGATGCTTCCTTTCGGGCGAAACTGCGACTTTCTTTAGGTAAAATATTTCAGTCCTTAAACGAAAGTTCTGCTTCCTACAGTCACTAGAATTTAACTTTCAACAAATTTCAATGTCTAGCGGTCATCTTATAAAAGCATTTCTGCGTTTTGGATGTATTTGAATAGCTGGCATCGGAGTTCGCCCTGAGCTGAAGCTCCTTCTCAATTCCTTCTCGTGTGCTTCAACACAAGCAAAGTCATCACATGCACAACATCAGCATAGCATGTACATAATGTAAATATGCAGGCACATAACATAGTGTCTACATTTATGTACCATCACAAAATGGCAACACATTTATCATTAACACAAGCACCTACATCAAAAAAGCTACATGTGGACCTATTCCCACAGTGCTAAGATCCGCACAACATTTTATATTTGCTTCGTTATAGTCATCCTCATCAAATTTATATGTACCATAAGATGAAGGACTGTGCTGGATCAGCCGACTCCAAATCCCATGCTTGCAAATTTTATTATTATTATTGTAAAGCGCCTTTTATTGTATTTTTGAACGCTGCAGGAGAACGAGGAAACAACTTTATTAAGAGGCATTTCGGGGCTTGTCGGCGGCGACCTCTTCCGCCCAGGCAATGATTCCTTTTTGCAGCTTTTCTACTGGGGACCGTATTAGGGTCTCCCATGTCGTTTCTGAGGGAGCTGGCAGATGCTCTCTGGGTGGGGGAAGGCCCTCGCATTCCCAGAGGATGCGTCTTTGGAGCATAACTGCGAGTCGGCCTAGTTGGAACAGATTCATTTTCTTAAAATTTTTGTGCGCAAACAAACAGGGACGAAGAAAAGGAGAATACAAGGATGAGCGCTTTCTAACAACTGGTTTTATTTTCGAAGAACCACCTGCTTTGTGTTCTCCTTTTCTTCGTCCCTGTTTGTTTGCGCACAAAAATTTGTGCGCAAACAAATTCTTTGGTTTGCTATGGCATTTTTGTCGCAGTTTTTGCATATCGGGTCAACCTCCCCATCTGTGAAGATCGCTAGCTAAGCGATGAGGAGTGGTAAGGGTGTTAGTTTGAATTCGGCAGAGGATTGTGGCTTGCGCTCTGGTAAGGTTGCAGTGTGGTATAGGGTATATTCTCCTGTTCTAGTTATATAGGTTGGTAAGTTCGTTGGAGGAAGTCACTACCCCTCCCATTGGGGGGTACAGTTCGAAGGAGAGCGCGACCTGGTTTGTTAACCCTCGGGCCACTTTATGCGCTTCCTCGTTGCCGCGATTTCCCGAATGAGCGGGGACCCAGACAAGATTGGTTTTGTTCTGCCTTCTTGATTTAAGTTTCTCAGGATCTTGGCTGTATTTAGTCCCACACTACCCCTCATAAAGCTGAGAATAGCGCTCTTAGAGTCGCTAAGGACAGTATGGGTAGTTGGGTTCATGATGACCAGCACTATGACCACTTTTTCGGCCTCTTTGATTATTGCGGCTCTAGTTGAGGCAACATTTACGATTCTAGATTCTCCGTCCACGGCACTCAGGTTGTATGTGTTGTGTCCCTGGTTGGTGGCACCGACGAAGACCCCGGTTTGGTCTTGTTCGTGCTTTTCGCGTAGTTTGTCTGCCCTGGCTTTTCTCCTGGCGTCGTGCCTGCCCACCAGAGTGTTTGGGGGTATTAGCTTGATTATTAGGAAATGTCTGATTGCGGGAGATAGTGGTGATCTGCATTCCATGGTGTATATGGGTTTAACGCTCAGTCTACTCAGGATGTGTAGTCCCGTCATCGTGTCTGAACGCTGCAAGGCCGACTGCGTGGTCACGAGCTCAGAGTCCTTGGTCGTGCCACTACGCTCTTCTTGTCTTCGCTCGCTCATCCAAACACTAATATATAGTACTTATGGCTGGAACATTCGCCATCCCATGGTGAAGTTAAACCTCCCTTGGTACCCATACTGTCACTAACACACCACCGGTTATCTGCTCTGCACATTACATGCCCTTCCCAACTCACATTCTTCATTCTAATCTCAACTTGAAACCAGTTACCAGTATTTACTCTCCCTACTGCTGGATTCCAGTCTCTTAAAGTTATCCATATGATTTTCCATTCCATCGCTCGTAACACAGTTCCTATAGCATCCTCTCAGGCTTCTAGATATTCGCTACCAAACACCCCTGTACCTAATAACACATAACGTTTCAAATACTACTTTACTTAGGAGCACAACCTGTGAACTGTGGGGTGAAGTGAAGTTTTTTTAACGCGACAGCGTTAAGGGCCCCGTGTCACAAAAAATCCGGCGTCCGCGTTGGTGTCGGCATCAGTGTCGGCGCCGGCGTAAGCATCGGCGTCTGTGGCGGAGAAATTCATCCCGAGCCACCCCTACCACACAGGCCCTCCTCGTGGAGCAAGGGGTTAGTGAACAAACATTGAATTGGTCAAATAAGTAAAATCCGTCAGAAAAATCGTAAAATACGACCTAACTGCAACCTACAGCCATGGCAGCGTCGGATTGTAATTTGAATGTACGAGAAAACATAATTCTGTTAAGAGGAAACTCAAACACAAACGCCTTTTCCAGCATTTCTACCATAACAACAGCGGCGCGCTCGGGTATGTTACTTGCAGAAACACCGTCCAGATGGCGCTCGCTTCCTCGGCAGCGTAAGTTTCCAGTGACTTTACCGCAGCGTAAAACGGTAACAGCGCGCACAGGCGAAGGTGGAGAAAAATGTCACAGTCTTGCCCGAAAGGCAAAGCATCAATTGCGATAGCAAATTAGTAGAGAGCTATTCGGAGTAGGAATAGTAGTTTTATCGGCTGCATAAACTTGGACACATTCGCTTACTAACTGAATTAACAAGCCTGGTATCAGCGCGCACAAGCAAACATGAATACATCACACTCGATGACCGCAGACAACCACTGTAAAAACGCTGGCAGCAAGCGCAGCCGCCGCAGCGGGCGAAGGTACGTGTGGTCTATCGCTTCAACGGAAACTGAGCGGCGAATGCACACCACATACAAAGGTCAGAGCCGTGTGGAGATAACAGACGGTGGGGGCGAGCGCCACCGCCACGGGCAAAGTACGAGCACCGTTGTTGGCAGAGTAGAAGCTGCGCCCCCCCCCTCCTGCGCTGCCTTCCCGCTTTCTTGCTTTCGCGTGGAAGATTGAGTGGCAAGTTCCGCTTACGCCCGGTTGCAAGATAAGCCTTTGGTGCCGGAGCACATTCATCGTCGCCCCGCTTCCCTCACTCCCATACCCCCACAGCCTTTCGCGCGACGGTCGCGTTTGCTTTTCGCCGTGCGTTCGCTCTGGCCGTGACAGCGCGCGTCTCCCGCGCGCTTTCTCTCGCGCATACGGCACGCGGCGACGATTTTATCGCCCTTGGACTTTATACGGAACCTCACGGCGACGGCTACGGCGACACCGACAGCAGAAATCCGGCCGAAGTGTCCATATAATTGCTATCGCAATAAAAAGAAAGCTGCAGTTGCCGGGAATCCTGACAAGCATTGAGGGATCTTTGAATGCTATCATGTTCAATTTTTAAAGGCGGAGCTTAAGCGTACTTCATTTTTTAAACTCTTAAACCCATTAATGACCTCCTGCTGATCTGTTGGGTGAGCAAATAGCCAATCTTTTAAGGAGGTAGGTAACCTAATGAATCTTGACCGAGGGTGCTATTGACGAATGAAGTGAAGTACTCGTTAAACTTGTCGGCTAATACTGTACCCTTACATAATTTCTTGTTAATTAACTGCTCGCCAATATCAACGGTTGCTCTTTTAGAAGAAATGATAGAATTAAGTTTATTCCATATGTTTAATGTCAAAACAACCATCGAGCTTCATGAAGTAATTACTATGTTTAGCTTGCTTTTCTATTTTAGATAATTTCATTCTGTAAATCTTAAATTCGTTAAATAAACTCACATCTTCCTTTGCCAAAAATACCTGATATAACCTATTTTTTTCTTTAATGATATTAAGTACCCTGGAAGTGATCGAAGGTCTGCGGACACGCTTTGGCCTCTTTAAGGACCTATAAGGAAAGCGTTCTCTGTACACAGAGCACAAGGTAGTAATAAAGAAGTCATACGCGAGATCGGCGGAGCTACAAGATAATATGTTGCTCCAATTTAATGTATTAGCTTCTTGTTAAAAATGCGTGGCCATCGCAACATGACTCCTTTCATTAAGTGGTATCTCTAAGCGGGTAAAGTATACGGGCAAACAATCGCTTATCGCGGCATCGAGAGCCCCTGCCTGTAGTGGATGCATGGAACTACTTGTGATGAACAAGTCTAGGAGACCAGAACTAGCAGCGGTAATGTGGGTGGGCATAGTAATTACATTTGTGGACAAGAACGAAACAAGAATGTCTGAAAATCGAGCCTGTTTATATGTGCTGCTCAACATGCCTATGTTTAACTCACCACCGAACATTAATGTGCAACTGAGATTCTTAATAACCGAAAATATGTTTTCTAGATGTTGAATAAATGCATCAATGTTACCCTCTGGAGGCCGATGCATTACTACAAACACATATTTCTGGCATTTTAAATTTTAACGTTAGAGCTTCTATGTCATCGGTACACAGAGACAGATCCTTATTCCTTTCATACTTCAATCCTGCCTTTACATGTAAACATACCGCACCACTCTTTTTAGATTTTTTATTCAGGTTAACCACATTAAATCCATCAAGATGCATAACGTCAATGTCACTGCGGCACGAAGTCTCTGTCATCGTAATGACAGAAAATGAGAAATCGAACGTTTTAAGAAATAAAGTAGTCGTTCGAGCCAGCTGTTTGCATGTTAATGTGGAGAAACGACACCGGCTGTTTACGCCGTTCAGCTACTTGCGAGTTTAGTTCAGATGGACTTGAAAACATTGTAGTTATTTGTAACGAAAAAAAAAATCCTATGGCTTAGACTACTTGTGCCAAATCAGCATGGCAAGTGTGATGCAAGACTGATGGCTTCTCTATCTTCTACATGAAAATTCTGCCCTGTCACACCCATACATATTTCTTTTGTAAGGAAGAAGAAGTGCCGGTTAGTCAGGCATGGTTCGAGAAGACTGGGCTGGATCGTCCGGCATGGGCCGAGATGATTGAAGGGTTCGGCTTCGAAGTTCCAGCGTTGATGGAGTCGTACCCAGCACTCTCCACCAAATGTCAAGGTGTTTATTAATGTCAAGGTGTTTATTGACAGGATTTAGAGGTCGAACTCGGTGCGGCAGTCAGAACCCTGCGAGCAGTCAGGACAAGCCCCGTGCATAAAAGCGCTGGTGATGCGCCTGACTAACCGGCACTTCTTCCTTACACTTTGTTTTTTCACGCCTTTTCTGCCGGACCTTACTGAACAGAACCTTAATTTCTATGTAACAACAAAGTCACCGATGGTCTGCGTAGAGGGCGAGGGTGCGCATAATCCCCCGGCGCCTTCGTTGCCCGACCACATTCGGAAAAGTGCCCTCGGGCACACACTGCTCACTTCCCCACAAAAGGGAGGGGACACTCGTGGACAGGTGGCTTCGCACCTGACTTGAACTGACGCCTCTCTTCCTGGAATGGGCCAGCTGGTCTGTGGAGCGGCCGTGAGAACGCGTCTACTTTTCCAAGAGCCTCCTCTTCCTATAGTGTCGAGACACGTACTCTTTGTAAGGTGTAGAGACATGGTGGCGCCGCTGATCTTTTCCCGGCGGGACAGCTTTTCAGCCTCCCGCTGGTCGCCGAACGTAACAATACATAATACATACATACATACATACATACATACATACATACATACATACATACATACATACATCATACATACATACATACATACATACATACATACATACATACATACATACATAACATACATACATACATACATACACATACATACATACATACATACATTACATACATACATAACATACTAATCTACATACATACATACATACCTAATCTACTTGGGTGCGTGCTCGCGCCCAAGTGTATTTCAGTGCATGAATGACATATATTGAGACGGAATTGGGATCGAAATGAATTACTTCTTATTGACAAGAATAGCTTTTGATGTACCGAATAGGTGCAAGGAAGCACAAGTAGCAGTGTCACATCAGCTTGAATCTTTTGTCCATAAAATTTATATAACTTCAAAACTTCTTACCTCTTTCAGTGGTGAAGATGTTTCATTTGATGTTTTTGTTCAAAACAATGAAGAGGAAGCCAACGTTACAGATACCTTTGCGAAATGCGGCCAACTTAGGATACCTGAATGCAAGCTCGGCGATGTGACCTTCGAAAGTGGAGAAGGTAAGAAACCATGCCTGCTTCAGGTACATATGGTGCTGAAAGGAATGTAACTTATTTATTGGTCAATTATTGACTGAGACTAACTGTACGTTCTGGGACTAAACAATATGAGAAACATCGCAGAGGGAAGCTCCAGATTTATTCTGAATTTCTCGAGTTCTTTAATGTACACTAAAATCTTTTACTCGGGCGTCTCTTGTTTTCGTTCTTTGTGTCTCCAAGTTTTTTTTTGTTTTTTTTTGCGATAGCTGTTCAGTAATTTTTCAGATTACATAAAACACTGTCACCATAGTACCTGCGTAATAACAAACATCATCACAATATAGCAATGCAACAACAAAATGAAATGTACGAAAGAAGTCACCGTTGACGATATCGAACGTGCTAACAGCAAGACGCTAACAGCAAGACGCTACAGCCATCAAAAAAACAAAAAGTCGACGAGGCGCCAGTGCTAAAAGCAGCATTCCCTGACACTGGTTGCGGTGAATGCAACGGTGCATGAGGCAATAAAGCACTATCACTGAGATCAAATAAATTAGTTGATCCCAGTGGCAAAACATGAAAGACAAAGTAGAAAACAGGAGAACGCAAATACCATATTTTGCTAAACCAGGCTGTTGGAGCACTAGTGCAAATGTTTTCCACAACAGATATCCCACGATTAAGTGCGAGTGTTATTGCACATACCAATGCATTAGCTGTCGATTTTTATGGCTCACACTTTGGGGGAAACTGCGGTCTTTATTTTTGCAATCTCCCATTGGCGAAGCTCAGCTGCCTTGGCCTGAAAATGGACCAAAGCCCTTTTGCTCAGCAGCAGAATGCGGCAGATAATTGACAAGCCTGGCACAAATGCAGTCAACAGATCAGTACTAGTGGCACACGAATAGCCATTTTTGTATTCAAATGCGAATCAAACCATGCCAAAAGCAAATTGGATCAAATGAAATATCGAATATTTTTCTAATAATGAACAGCCGTTTCAACAATTATATAAAGCCTTGTTCACATCCTAGTATTCACAATGTTCCCAAGTTTCTGTAATTTTTATTATTAAAAGCACAAATGGAACAATAAGAACGAATAAGCAGTTTTTTCGCATACGCAGGAGACTCCGGAAAGTGCCAATGATCACTGTATAGCCGGTAGTCTGGCTCCCTGAGCGACATATAACCTGCTCTACTACATAAGTTATGTGTTATGCCTATACATTATTATTATGACTGCGGGGGTGAACTTTATCGTGCCTTTGCTCCAATTTTATGATTGTGTACAGTTGAAGTTTTGAAATATTCAAAAGCTATTAGAAAAAATATTTGCATTTACGAATACCGACTATTCGACTCGAAGACCGAATCGAATAAGACGCTATTCTATCATTATTGGAGAGTTTGCGAATATTCGCTCACCCACAATCAGTACGTGACACGAAAATTGCTGCTTGGCTAACTACACAGCTAGTACAGACAGCACAGGGCGGCTACTGCGAACTCGACTGCAAACTGCAACGAAACGGTAAATTCACAGGTGATGTTGAACTTAAAATGATTGTATTACGGCCTAAGAAGCATTTTTTTCCAAGAGATATCTTCATTGATCCACTTGAACATGTACAGAGAGGTCGCCCCGTTGAAGAGTAAGAATCTGCTGGATTTCAGATCAGCTTTAGGGCTCCACATCACTTTTAAAGCTCAAGTTTGGAGCTTCCGACTTTAATTTTCTCTTTTCTTCAATATGTTCTACGTTTCAATTTTCTTCTCCAACAAGATTTCTGGCAGACGGTTCTGTCGAGTAAGTATGGTCACAGCACGGTGCCTCGAAGGCACCTTTCTGTTCATGCTTTAAATGTCATATGCGGACATTTGCATGCTTTATTATCAAGTCTAAGCAAATATGCGTGTTTATTAAGCCAGAACTGTGACAGTTTTCTAGTCAGTATTAAAAAATCGCTGTTTAATTCTCATGTGTATTACTGCACTCTAACTTGGGGAAACATAGCTGCATCAAGCCTGCAGAAACTCATGGTAACTCTAAAAAAAAGGTCTTCATTCATTAGAAGATTCCCTGTTTTTAGACCACATAGAGCCACTATGTCGCAAAGAAAAAAAAATAAAAATTTGCAGCCTAGGTAATTGTAATTTTGTAATTACTAAGAAATTACAAAAATACTACACTGCGTGGAGCGGAAATGTTCCTAGAGTTAGCAAGCTTTAAAAACAACACCGTTCTTTATGGAGACGGATATTGCCACGCGTACTTATTTATGCTTTCCGGTGACGGTCTTTCACCGGCTAACAAATGTTCAGTGTTATTGCCCAGCGCAAGAGGCACCTCTCGTAATCAGAAGTTTATCTAATGTTATCGTTTATTCTATCTGCTGTTTATTTTGGCGGCGAGCCTTGTGTAATCAGATTGCGTGCGCAACAAGAATAGCAGTGCACATTCTAGAACCTACGCGAGCTCCAGCAATTACGCAGGAAGGTTCAGTGAGTCATATATAAATAGCCGACGCGTCTGATGCGTGTATCAGGTTTTTCGATGATGCACAAGTGTGCTCACCTCTATCGTTGTGCTAAGTGTCACTTGTTTTTCTGGGCACAGGTTCACCCAATGTGATGTTGTTTCGTGTTTTCGTGACTTGGTTTTGTGGCTTGCGTTGTGCCACTGTGGTTGTTCAGCACCACAACGTCACAATATCAAACCTCATACTGCAATCCTTTTTCGCGGACCAATTATGGAAAGAACAAGGAGAGAAACTGAAGCGCTCAATTTTTCTAAATCACAACCGTGTAAAGCCAGCAGGCAATTAATGAAGCCAAGGAAAGCATAGGGGTAGTTAGCTGTGGTTGAAATTGAAGTGTACAAGATTGAAATGTAAAAATGCATTACGCATGCGTTGTACAACGCGCGCATAATGCGAAAGTTGTGGGTACGGCTCCCTCCAGCAACAAGTTTTTCTTTTCGCCCACTTTAATTTTCTCTTTTCTTCAATATGTTCTACGTTTCAATTTATGTGGTCCCTATGCTAAGGAAAGACTTGCATAGATACCAGCAGCCACACTGAATGAGTTATACAGGAAGGCATCGACATCCTGGCCATTAGTAACATAAAAACTTATTTGACCTGTTTGTATAACTTTTTTATATAACTGCTCATAATTGCATTTTATAATTGTCTTTGTAGCTGCTCATGTTTTTATAATTCAACTGTAAAACAAATTGACGTGTAATTGCTGCTCTTTGGAAACTTATAGGTTAGTCAAGCAGTGCAGGTGCAAATTTTTAAGGGCTCCGTGTCGCAGAAAATCCGGTGTCGGCATCGGCAGAGTTGTCAGTGAGCGAAAATTTACGTATATATTTAGGTATATTTATATACCACGCACTGCTATATGACATGCGATATATTCGGGTTATATTGCCACACCATTCTATCCACTAAAGTTGCTCCTACCTTGCCTTACATTCTTGAGCAAGTTATTCTTTGAAATTTTTAGAATGACAGCCCACCAAACAAATCTCATTAAACAAAATACCGACAGCGCATGTCTTTATGTTAAATCTCCTCACACTTAAATATTAAAAGTGCGAAAGAATAACAGAAACCTGAAAATGAAATAACTTTTCGTGTCGCTGTGTACTACCTCCGGGAATGAGTCCACGCAAGAGGTCGCGTTTCTACCAGAAAGTGTGCATTCGTGCATAGCGTTCGCCGACAGCGTTTCCCGGTAAGCATTACAGTCACATAAGCTGCAGTTGACAAGAAGTATGAGAAGCAGTCAGGGATCTCTGAATGCTATCACGTTCCATGGAACTCGTAAAAGTGAAGCTTTTTAAGCGTCGTCTAAATTCTTTATTGCGATAGCAATTATATATATGGACACTCCAGGCGCATTCCTTCCATCGCCTTCGTCGTCGTCGTCGTCGCCATGAGGTTCCGTGTAAAGTTCAAGGGCGATAAAATCGTCCCCGCGCGCCGTGTGCTGTATGTGCGAGTGCAGGCGTGCGAGAGTGAGCGGGCGATAATGGCTCAATCTCGCGCACGCAAGGGAGGAAAACGGGAAGGAAGCGCGCGGTCTTCTCGCGCGCACGCTTCGGGCGGAGGGTAGGGAGGGTGGGGGGGTGTTCTACTCCGGGCGGCCGTGCGCGCCCGCCCTGGCAGCTGTATCTTGAAAGCCATCTGCGTCGGGGACAGAGTTCACCGTGCGCTGTGTTTTCGCGGCTTAGTTAGCGTTGATGCGAGACGCAGCACTGTCAATTCGCTCAGTGCCACCGCGCTTCCTCACTCCAGCGTTTTGACAGCGAGTTTCCGCGGTCATAGAGTGAGATGTGTTCATGTTTGCTTGTGCGCGCGTGACACCACACTTCTTCATTTAGTTGGTATGCCTATGTTTACAAGTTTATACGGCCAGTAAAACTGCTATCCTTACTTCGTATAGCTGGGGGGGGGGGGGGGGGGCTATTCGGTAAGAGTCCACCTAGTGGACAGTCGATCCACTAGGTGGACACTTACTAGAATAGCGCCTTGTCCACTAATTTGCTATCGCAATGGATGCTTCGCCTTCCGGTCAAAAGTGCGACTGTTTCTCTGGTCACCAATTTCCGTTGCAACATTGCATTATTTCTGGAAAAATATAAATTGCGTGATTGACTGACTAGTAGATTGATTAGTCACTTTTATTTCCGTCTTGACGTAATTGAGTTAATAGTATAAAGGCAGCCACAATATTTTTTGTTCTACAAACGCTTGCTTCTTTTCCCTTGCTGCGCTTAATGACAAATGAAATGGTGGTGACACGCTAGCTACCAATGGTTCACATGGTGACTCCACAACATCCACTCCATACCTTTTTTTTTTTTTTGATCAAGTAAAAAGCAATACACTCATTTTGTTTCAGTCAACCCTGCAAATCAATGCAAAGACTTGGAGGCTATTGCCAAGGACTTCGGCATGGAATGCAAATATAACGAAAGCCATGGTACCACATTTTCCTGTGATAATGCCATAACCCAGGCCATAGGATCAGCAACACTAGACGGGATGCCTTTCGAGGTTTGCAAGCGTAAGTATAGTTTAAGGCAAGGAAATTTTCGATTTTGCTGTGACTGCACTATTTGCAAGAGGTAGGCATTACTTGTTGCTGGGAGCCTTTAGCACAATTGCTCCCTTAACCAATCTGCTAACAGTTTTCCAAAGACAACACCATACCTTGCGCGTCAATGATTAACAGCGCCCTACTGGACTTGCTGGTACATATTAACCCCAGGGTAAACTTATTTCAGTGTAAATTGAAGAAGAAACGTTGTCACTGATAGCACCTGGTGATCCCTAGGTACTAGCGATGCAAAACTATCAGTAAATTGACTATCGATAGCATCGATAGCTTTTTTTAACTATCGATAGTGTAAAAAAACTATCGATAGTATTATCGATAGTACTATCTATTCTGCAATCGATAGTGCTACCATGGATAGTGAAATCGGTGTTACTATTGATAGTACCATCAGTAGTCCTTGTACGTCCTTCTATGTACGTATGTACATTCATGAGCAGAGCGCTGTTTAGAGCGCTGGATTGTTGTGCTGCGGAACAAATCATTGTGCGCAACTGCTGCATCAAGAGCAACGTGATCGTTCGTTTTTTTATGTCCATGCAGCTTCAATTCAGTTCAAGCACTGACCTTGAAACCCAGCAAGCGTACGTGCTGAAGTAATAATTACACTCGAATTCAGCTCAGAAGGAGGCACGCCAAACGGTGCGTCTGGGGTCGCTGTTGCCAGCAGAACAAGGACACTTGCGACACTAACACTTTATCCAGAAACTGTACGTAGGGAGCATCTGCAGAGCTCGATAACGGGTAGACTGTGATAAAGAAG
Organism: Dermacentor silvarum; assembly: GCF_013339745.2. NCBI lineage: Eukaryota > Metazoa > Arthropoda > Arachnida > Ixodida > Ixodidae > Dermacentor > Dermacentor silvarum. The sequence continues at coordinate 155,592,278 of NC_051159.1, read as the reverse complement.
AGTCCTATCATAATTACCACCACCACCATATACCACGCACTCAGGGAACCTAGTTTATGCTGCAATGAGTTCACGCGGTTGATTTCATACTATCGATAGTACTATCAAAGCACTATCCATATCGCTATCGATAGTTTTTTTTTTACCATCGATAGTTCTATACGGACTGAACTATCGATACTATTATCGATAGTTCTGCATCCCTAAGGCAGAATCAGTCACTTCGCTTAGTGCCTAGCTGAAACTACCCAATACAGGTACAGTCTGTTTCACACTTAGGGGAAATCTCGGAGCGCATTGCGTCGCGATGCGGCGAGCAGTGGAGTCGGGTGCCGGAAGCAGCTCGCGCAGGCGCAGACGGTCGAGGCGCGTTATCTTGAACCGCGTTGACCGCGTTGATCGTCGGGAAGCGTGCTACATGTCAAGGGCAGTTCATCGTTACTGCGGGCACTGAGGCGGTAATGTTAACTAAACGTTGTGCGCACATTTTTGTGTTTCCTTGTCGCTGCGTATTACGGTAGCACACGCAGTGAAGAAATATGCGTGCATGCACTCAGTTCCTCGGCCTTTCGATAGAACAAAGGAAGCGTGCTGTCAAAAGAAGTGTGTAGAACCCCATTTTTGCCAATGAAGGCTCAAAGGTTGGCGTTGCACAACGTTTAGTTAACATTATCGGCTCAGTGCCCGCAGTAACGATGAACTACCCTTAACAGTAGCACGCTTCCCGATGATGCGGCCAGCGTGCGCCGCCGTAGCAGTCGACGCGGTTCAAGATAACGCGCCTCGACCGTCTGCACCTGCGCGAGCTCGCGAGCTGCTTCCGGCAGCCGACTCCAGCGCTCGCCGCATCGCGATGTAACGCACTCCGAGATTTCCCCTAAGTGTGAAACAGACTGTACATACATGCAGCAAAATCGATGACCAAAGTGTCGGCTACCAAACAACAAACCATGACCATGTGGTCGAAGCAATTGGTGTTACTCGACACATAGCATCGCGGTGGCACGAGCGTTTCTTCTGGGACTCCTCAAACCCGCTCGATAGCTGTATGGAATAAGCATCTGCGAACCCACTACCTGTTCAATGTCCAATGCTACCACTCCTTCAGCGAGAACAGAACCAAAGAACTTGTCCCTTTTTGCAATCTACCTGTGTCGGGGTCTCTCAACAACCCAAGCACGAAAGCTGGCATGATCTTCCCCTTTACACTTGTTCAGTCTTGTGAACTTCCCTTAACTGTTCACTGGAATTACATATAGAATTCCACAAACATTTACGAGTAAGTAGGCCTTTTTTAACCACATTGCGAAGCTCCAATAAAAATACAGTAGAACATCTTCAGAGTAAAGATAAATATCATTCTGAGCAAGTTAATATACCTTCGAAAGCTCATTTCCACCCTTTTGCATCCGGCTTCAATTCATACAGTGAACGACAATGTTGTCTGTGAGACAAGCCAGAAAATAAATTGCCTTTGTGTGCTTGATGCTGGTGTCCGGAACTGTTAGACTTAATAATTGACATATTCACTTGTACTGCGTCTGCTGCGTACGTGTGCACGCACACACGCTCGTGTGCGTGCGCACGCATGCACGCACGCACACACACACACACATGAGTATGCTTTTTGACACATATAGCTCATTGAACTAAGGTAAATTGCGACATTTTGAAGGTATCAAGCGGGCATGCGGAGGTCACACTATTTATTGGCAAAGTGCCTTTGCCTAAGGACAATTTAACTATATTTTCTCCATTTCATTTACCTGGCCCAAACATGCAGCATGGACAAGTAGCACTATCTGGTTTCTGACAGCACTCTTATGATTCTAACTCTAACAAGGTACCTAGGTGTTATATCACAGAAATTCCGGTTTCAGTGCTAAAACATTTTATGCGCACGGAAAGCCAGAAGCCACAAATCACTACTCAAGCCAGACGTTTGCCCTGACCTAAGGCACAAGAATTTGTCAATAATTGGGAAGTGTACACCAAAAGGTGTTTAAGGAAATATGTAAGGGCCTTTAACTAAAGAATAAAAGAATAAAATGCCGTGTGCATTTACCAGAATATTATGAACTGTTACAGCACGGCCATGCAACGAGACCTGCCAAGGAGATGAACGAAAACATTGCGTTCTCGAATCCTGTGTCTGCAAACCACAGTACAAGTATGACCTGGAATCTAGACAGTGCAAAAGTGAGTTTGGTTTCAATACAAAATGCAATATACAATTAACAAGTATTATTTTACCGTACAATTGACAACGACGCTGGTACAACACAGAACCGCATCATGTTGTGCCAACTTGTTATGTATCCTACGTTTAGTTATGTACTCTAAGTTCTGAATTATTCAGACGTTTGCTTTCTTTCACTGCTCCATTTCTATGGTGATTGTAAGCCACTTGTGCAGTAGAACCCTACTAATACATTTTAGAACATGTAAAAAAATATGGGCAGCTTGCACTAGTGATGCAAGGCTGGAATAAACAGCGAAGCTTGTGATCGACCTAGCTTCTTCCAGGTTTTACTAGGTTTGACTAAGTTTTGCTAGGAAATGCTAAGTGCTGCTAGGCACAGTATTCCGAATTGGCTCGCCGCCGACGCGCAAATTCTCGCTCGGCCGCGCGACGCGTTTCAAGATGAGCGGCTTCTTCTTGGGGTGTCCGGATCTTCTTTGGTCATCCCATGTCAAGGCTACATGTACTCGCCACATAGTCAACGAGAGTTCTGCCGCCGTCGCGGCAGCTCCGAGCTTTATCTGCCCAGTGACGTTACGGCCAAGCTGCGCATCCACACTTGCCGGGGCGTGGCTGGTCGAAACCTGCCGAGCCGCCGCTAGAGGCGCCTGCTGCAGTCACGGACACTGCGTGCGTTCGGCGCGAACGCGGAGAAACGCGGACAGCGTCGGCAGCAGCTCTGCGCAATGCCTCGTTGGTGCTGCTACAATTTCTTTCTCTTTCGCTCTCATTTTGTATTTCTCTCTCCCGAGCATAGCGCGCGCCGCGCGCATTGTATCTTTTCCTCTCCTTAACGTCCCATGTCGAAGCAACATGTGCACGGCACGGAGAGGAGGCGAAGCACACGCCACTCCGCGAGGTGGTTGCTAGGCAACGCGCGGTGACGTCATCACCAGGAGCATTTTTGTTCGCACTACGCGGCGCAACCAAGAGCTTAAACTAGGGAGCCTACATGCAGGCGCTGTTTTACAGCGCTTGCGTGTAGGCTCCCTAGCTTAAACAGTTCCGCTGTTAAATAATGTGTCAACCAGGAAAGTGTAAGACCCAATCACACTTGTGGCAGTGCTTCGAATAAGACAAAAAAAAAGGCGCAGATCCCACGCACGGCAGGAACTGATGCTATACGGAGAATTTAGCAGGTACCTGGCTATCCAGTATTGTTTGCGGTTCTGCAAGCCAATCCCAGATGAACCAACGCTTGTGCAAATTGAGAGGCTGTGTGTGTGTGAGTCGGGAGCGTACTCGTATGCAACGATTGACAGCAGCACGACGACGGCTACGTCGAAGACGATTGCCCGGTATGGCAGCAAAATTATATCTACGCCGGCTGTTCGACACGAGCTTACGACATGACGATTTTTAGGTCCTGCATGGCTAGTGGACGAGCGTAAGCGAAAGAAAGACGAATTGTGATGTCATCAGCAACTATGTGTTTTACCAAAAAAAAAAAAAAGAATCGTACGTACCTTATGTCATGTGGTGTACGGTAAAACGACAAAGACATTTGAACTTCGACGAAGAAATGTTAAAACATCATTAACTTGGGCAATCAATGAATTGGTAAAACGTCACACAGTTTCTAAGCAGTGTAAACTGCTACGGGGAAGGTGCTGGGGAATGTGGGTCGGTCCTGGAGATGTTGAACTCTAACACGGCGCCTCAAAGTACCAGCTGTCACAAGAAACGAAGACAAGAACGTGGCACCCGGTGCACGCGCCGAGTGTTTAAAACAGCTGGCTGCCTTTCGAAAGAAAGAATTATGCGTTTGATAGTGGCCTAACTTTAAAAAAAACTTTTGTTCTGCAACAAAACGTGTAGAGCTAACAGTTATAGAATGCACACATTGGCCCCAGATGGGCTGGTGTTTTTAATGCGCACAATGAGCGTTGTACATACTTTTTTGGCATGTCAGAAAGAGGCAATAAAGAAAAGTCATGAGTCATTCTACTCTGTGAAGGTGGATGACCAGCGAAGCTGTTTAGCACACGACCTAGAGGTGACAAAGTCGGGTGACACAGTCGAGCCGCTTGCGGCTGGCCTCTCGGGAACGCTCTTCATCGGTGTTTGCAACCGCCGCCGCCGATTGCATTCTCGCATCCGCTCTCGCCGCCGCTCTTCGTAGGCGGGCTGCTCCTCTGCAGTGCTCACTATACGCGACCTCCCCATTACGACGATTGGAGAAGTGAATTTCAAAATGGAGAACGGCAGCTTGTCTTGCCGACAACGCACGACAGTGCCACCGCCAGGGGAGTGTGGAAGGAAACTAGGCACGCACGAGCTTGATACGACAACAGAGAGGGCGGTGTGAACGTAAACATAGCCGGCACCGGCCACACTGCGGTAAATCTTTGATAAACTTTTATTATCTACCAGAGAGTTTACTGATCTTAAAAATGGTGCCTAATGATAACTAATTTACTCAAAATCACGAGGCAGCATCCACGAACCTGGGTGTGGAATGACTGTTTGTGCTTTCGACTACATCAGCCATGTTGATATTGGCGACAAGCGATGATTTGAACACGGCGATGGCGATCCTTCAGCGCTACACGGCAGGTTCGTCAAAGTGACTGTTTTCAGCAGCAACACGTGGCGGTCAACAATGTGGGAATGTGTGCTTATTCTGCCGGTGCGAAGAAGGAAGCTGAAGAAGCAGAAGACTGGTGCAGGGGTGGTCACGGACCTACTATTCCTAAAAAAATTATTTACTGCCCGATTCATGACCGATCACCCATAGTGGGTTGTGCCATTTCAGTAAGGAACAAGAACAAGGGCCTGCAAGCCTGCAAAACCCCAGACTTATATACAACATATTGGTTCTACCGCCAAGTGGTGCCGCGGCGATGGTGCGCTGCAGCGGCTTTTAGACATAACAACCGAGAAAGTAATACACATGATCCTACGGACACTAAACAGGACCGGTTTTTTAGAACGTTCATAACAACCAGGAACGTATTTGAAAGGGCGTTGTTTGGAGCAGTGGGTTGAGCTACCCGGCCCGAGCTCGCCAGCAAGGAGTAACTACTGCAATGCGTTGTTGATGTGACTCGAAGAAGCCTGACTTGATTTTCGCTGTGTAATATATACATTTGGAGGGCTCCATCATCAAGTGTTTGGGGCATGTCATTTGCGCCCTCTACATCCCCCCCCCCCCCCTTTTCAGGGCCACGAGTTTGCAGCAATGCAAAGCCAACTATCCAATCATATTGGTTTGCGTAAGAAAAACTAAACAAGCACACACCAACAGCCTGGTAATAGAAAGAAAACTGAAACCTTAACCCTGCAGTCGCATTGGTTTACTTCCGCAACATGGCGTCGACGTTGACGAAGGTCTGCTGCGAGTTACCGTTCTGTAGTTATTCTATGGTTTTCGGCGTCTTCATGCTGTCTAACTTGAGTCAACGCGTCTTGGAGCGTCAGTTTTGGGTTTCGACAAAGCTGGTCCGACAAGCGACTGTCGAGCAGGCCCACGACGAACCGGTCGCGTAGGAGGCGTTCTTCGACGTCTGCTGACGATTACTTGCACTTTTTCAACGTGTTTTGGAGCGTTGCGTAGAAGGCGTCCACCGTTTCACCTGGCGTTAGCGTACGTCGGTGGAACCGGGTAGATTCGTATACTTCGTTGACCGGTTGAACGGATGCACGAAGTCGACCGTGAGCGCCTCTTTGACGGCTTCGAAGGAACGGTACACCTCGGCGTCGGTCATGAGCGAAGCAAGAATGACCCGTGCTTGAGTACCCACGCAGTGCAGAAGCGTGCGCACTTCGGATTGAGTAGCCATGCTGGCCACTGCCTTGGATCGTCGAACGTGAAGGGTGGCGGAGAGCAGAGAGTGATGCTGGTGGTTACCAACGGAGTTGCGGCCAGCTCAGTATTCGACATTCTAACACCACGAAGGGGCTATGTTTGGAGCGTGGCTGAGCTACCCTGAGCTCGCCAGCAAGCAGCGACTGCACCGCGTTGTTACTGTGACTCGAAGAACCGGTGCAATATATACATTTGGAGGGCGCCACCATGAAGTGATTAGGGGCATGTCTTTTGTGCCCTCTGCAGTATCAACAAGGATCTATTGTACTTTCTTTGCTTGCTGACTGGAGTAGCTTCTGCAGCACTCACAAATCACGCGCACTGCCACAAAACCTTACGAACACAAATTATGCGTGTTTTACATCACTTTGCACCCTCCACTAAGCAAAATGCAAGGCTTTTGCAACCAGTCATATGGCAAAGTTCTATCTGAATTTCTTTAAATTATATCATTTATTGTAAAAGGAAGAATATTTCAGCATTTTAAAGATAATTTGGCTCCCCCTTCCCACCATGCAACACTCTCTAAAGGTAAAAAAATATATCGCTACAGTGCATACACAGCTAGTGAATGCTCAATTACACAGTTCTGATCAGATCAATCTTACGCATAGCGCACTGTTCGAAATTTATTTGCAGAATATTTGACAAGCACGTCATAAGCAGCCTTGATGAGTACGAGCAGCGTTATCACCGGCACGAATAGCAGCCCAGATTACGTTATAGACATGCAGACATATCTACACATTATAAAACAAATATACGCAGAACACTTATGAATGAGTACAAAAAGTTTTGTCACTCGTTCTGGACTGCAGCACAGACTGCACAACATACACACTGCATGTCGATTTACATTTCCCATTAAGATTATTTTACCGCGAAAGCATTATATGCTCCATTACGCGAAAATGCGTCGGCGCCGGCGTGACCAAAAGATGGTACCAAGAATGGCCGACGGCGCAAATAGTAAAAACACGTAAACAAATGCAAGCATTGACGTGAAATTTCTCAGGGAGGATCCTGTAAACAAAATAAATTAATGGCATTGAAAACAAAATTTCCTACATTTCGGTCTGGGTGGGAATCAAACCCGGGCCTCCGGGGTAATTGACGAGCACACTTACCAGACGCCACGGCGGCTCCACGGTTCTGGCTGACTAAAGGTGTGCCTAGTGCGTGCGTCGTTGCGCACGTCACGTCGCAGCCATCTGGCTGACTAAAGGTGTGGCCTAGTGCGTACGTCACTGGGCACGTGATGGCGCAGCCAATGTGGAGGACGTGGTGCCAAGTCATGAGTGTAAAAAATGAGCGCGTTCATGACATTCCGAGGTCTACTGACGGTATATAATGCTTTCGCATTCCCACACTTAAACAGTCTTAAGTGTCTCAGCCAAATTTTCTTTTTGCTGTTGAAAACTGGCCAAAGCACATAACATTCAGTCTTACGTATAATTCATAGACTTCACTTAATATTAGCAGTCTGTTTTCATACAACTGCTAAGTCGTACATATTATTTGGGCTGCCGTGCCTCCAAGTGGGCCTTTCACTGGATTCTCAGTCCGGTCAAGCAATTGAAAACTTCCATGTCACCATTGCTCATCTTCAGGGCATTCTTTTTTATCTTGCTTTTATGAAATAAAATAACCGAATTAAATTTTGCACAGATATATGCGAGGCCATCCCGAATCTCTGCCATCGAGAAGCAGAGTGTGTACCCGGTGTAAACTACCAAAACTTCTACTGCCGGTGAGTATAGGGCCATGTTTCACGGAGCTGTTTGGAAAACATTCGTTTATTTCATCAATTAGTTGCGATAGTAAATAGGATGTGAGGGGGAGTGACTCTGAATTAATGAGTCGCCAACAACTACCGTTAAAGGCCCACTGCAGCAACATTTTGGGTCACGTAAGAAGCCTAGTTTCAGATAGTGTAGATACAGAACAGCCTTCGTGCAAAATATCATGCTTGATATACGAGTGGACGTGTCACAAAAAGCTCGCAAAAGTAGAAGTACTTCATACGTAATTTTTTTAATGCCGAATTTCCGTTTGCCGGAAGTGATGGTTGATTAAGAACACGCAGATCGTGGGCATGACCTCTGAGACTAGCCGTTGCCCGCGGCTTTCTATGGCACACAGAGAAGTCTCTGAGACCACGTGCTGGGCATGGCCTTTGAGATAAGCCGGTGCGCGCTCTCGGAGATCACGTGCTGGGACTTGCGTCATACTCGACTGCACATGTCGTCTGCTTAGATCCAGACTAAAAGCTGCTAATAAAAAAATAAACCAATTACCAGCACTGCAGCTTCACCACGATTGCTTCAGCAGTATATACTACACGTTTATAACCAATTTAGCTTAAGCGAAATTTTGTTGCGGTTGGCCTTTAGGGAAGCACCAGCTTCTCACTAACAACTAATCCTGCCTATTAAAAATCACTTCTCTTAGCCAGCTCTCGCCTTGCTCTTCTGTGCCCGATAAGGCTTCTCGTCCTTAGGAAACGGGAAGCTATGTATATATTTTCCAAGACAACAGTTGTAGCCCAGACCACGGCCACTCGATCTTGCACTCTCTGGATCGAGCGGCTGAGACGAAGACCAGTCCCCTCAAGAGTTTGTTGTTGGGCTAGCCGATACATGGGTTTAAGCACAAGCGTAAGTGGCTCACCAGTGAAATCAGTGATAGGTAGTGTGAAGCCGCGAAGGAAGCGAGCGCAGGAGGAGTAAGGCGCCTGGAGGTGGAGAAGAGAATCGCGCGCCGGGGAAAGTACGAAGGAGCACCAGGAGACGAAGACCAGTCCCTTCAAGAGTTTGTTGTTGGGCTAGTCGATACATGGGTTTAAGCACAAGCGTAAGTGGCTCACCAGTGAAATCGGTGATAGGTAGTGTGAAGCCGCGAAGGAAGCGAGCGCAAAGAGGAGTAAGGCGCCTGGAGGTGGAGAAGAGAATCGCGCGCCGGGGAAAGTACGAAGGAGCGCCAGGAGACGAAGACCAGTCCCTTCAAGAGTTTGTTGTTGGGCTAGTCGATACATGGGTTTAAGCACAAGCGTAAGTGGCTCACCAGTGAAATCGGTGATAGGTAGCATGAAGCCGCGAAGGAAGCGAGCGCAGGAGGAGTAAGGCGCCTGGAGGTGAAGAGAATCGCGCGCCGGGTAAAGTACGAAGGAGCGCCAGGAGACGAAGACCAGTCCCTTCAAGAGTTTGTTGTTGGGCTAGTCGATACATGGGTTTAAGCACAAGCCTAAGTGGCTCACCAGTGAAATCGGTGATAGGTAGCATGAAGCCGCGAAGGAAGCGAGCGCAAGAGGAGTAAGGCGCCTGGAGGTGAAGAGAATCGCGCGCCGGGTAAAGTACGAAGGAGCGCCAGGAGACGAAGACCAGTCCCTTCAAGAGTTTGTTGTTGGGCTAGTCGATACATGGGTTTAAGCACAAGCGTAAGTGGCTCACCAGTGAAATCGGTGATAGGTAGCATGAAGCCGCGAAGGAAGCGAGCGCAGGAGGAGTAAGGCGCCTGGAGGTGAAGAGAATCGCGCGCCGGGTAAAGTACGAAGGAGCGCCAGGAGACGAAGACCAGTCCCTTCAAGAGTTTGTTGTTGGGCTAGTCGATACATGGGTTTAAGCACAAGCGTAAGTGGCTCACCAGTGAAATCGGTGATAGGTAGCATGAAGCCGCGAAGGAAGCGAGCGCAGGAGGAGTAAGGCGCCTGGAGGATAAGAGAATCGCGCGCCGGGTAAAGTACGAAGGAGCGCCAGGAGACGAAGACCAGTCCCTTCAAGAGTTTGTTGTTGGGCTAGTCGATACATGGGTTTAAGCACAAGCGTAAGTGGCTCACCAGTGAATTCGGTGATAGGTAGCATGAAGCCGCGAAGGAAGCGAGCGCATGAGGAGTAAGGCGCCTGGAGGTGAAGAGAATCGCGCGCCGGGTAAAGTACGAAGGAGCGCCAGGAGACGAAGACCAGTCCCTTCAAGAGTTTGTTGTTGGGCTAGTCGATACATGGGTTTAAGCACAAGCGTAAGTGGTTCACCAGTGAAATCGGTGATAGGTAGCATGAAGCCGCGAAGGAAGCGAGCGCAGGAGGAGTAAGGCGCCTGGAGGTGAAGAGAATCGCGCGCCGGGTAAAGTACGAAGAAGCGCCAGGAGACGAAGACCAGTCCCTTCAAGAGTTTGTTGTTGGGCTAGTCGATACATGGGTTTAAGCACAAGCCTAAGTGGCTCACCAGTGAAATCGGTGATAGGTAGTGTGAAGCCGCGAAGGAAGCGAGCGGAGGAGGAGTAAGGCGCCTGGAGGTGGAGAAGAAAATCGCGCGCCAGGGAAAGTACGAAGGAGCGCCAGGAGACGAAGACCAGTCCCTTCAAGAGTTTGTTGTTGGGCTAGTCGATACATGGGTTTAAGCACAAGCGTAAGTGGCTCACCAGTGAAATCGGCGATAGGTAGTGTGAAGCCGCGAAGGAAGCAAGCGCAGGAGGAGCAAGGAGGTGGAGAAGAGAATCGCGCGCCGGGGAAAGTACGAAGGAGCGCCAGGAAAAAAGAGGCGAAGTGTCGCGGAGGAGGAGGGTGGGCAGAGGTACGCTGGTTTCACGTCCTCTGGTCAAACTCGCAATGCCGTCCATTCCTCTGTGAGCGGAATGGACGTACCGGGTTCGTCTCGTGATAAAATCGTCCCCGCACGCCGTATGCTCTATGTACGAGTAAAAGCATGCGATGGTGAGCCGACGATGGCAGCTCAATCTCGCGCGCACAAGGGAGGAAAGCGGGCAGGAAGCGTGCCGTCTTCCCACAGAGGGGAGGGGAGGGGGGTGTTTATTTAAGAATGGGAGTAAAAGGTTGTACACAAAAGAAATTTTCAATAGCAGGTCAGAGCTGTGCCCGTCTCTCTTTCTAGCACCATTATTTCTTGTTATTAATACAGGTCCCCTTGTCGAAAATGAATCCAAGTTGCAGTTTCCCTTGTTTGCCCACCAGTGATTAGTGCGGTCCATGTAGTATATTAAGACAGCGTAAAAAATCGCAGCCTTAGTTCTGCAACATATAATTTTTATGATCCTGCGAATAAACAAACTTAAAATTTGCACCAACTCCTTTCGGCTTGTAGCGCATTACTTAATTTCGAGTTTCCTCAATTCTAGTACTGCATCTACTAAAGAATTTAAGCGATTTCTTCTAAAGTCATCTGGCTCCTATAACCATGCTATGAGTGGAAGCCCTTTCTCTTTGCCACTGCTACGGCATACCCAGGGTTCTTCGATCAGCTGAACTCACGAGCAGTCAGCACAATCAGCAGCAGTCTCATGGCCGCGCACAACACAGCAAGTCACAACGTCCATAAAACTCAAGCTGCCGTTGTCCTTTTGTAGAGTGCTCCAGCCATGTTTCTTACGATGGGCTAAAATGTCAACTTTGTAATCTTGCAACAAACGCAATGGCCAACAGTTCATCTCTACAAATACATTTTATGGCAACAGCTTTATAGGGCGCCTCCGTGAGCACCGCCTAAGTTCCGTTTTTGCTCAATGGACCAGTTTGTTACTTACATCAGACATTCTCTGCACCCATTTGCTTATCTGTCATTATACCGCTCCTCTAAACATCAGTGTACATAAACACTAATATTTGCAGGTGCCCTCCTAAGCGAACTGGTCCACAGTGCCAACGTGAGAACAAGCCTTTGCAATGTAAGTATCCATTTCAGCTACAAATATTTTTCCTTTGAAATCCACCTTAAACTTGTTTCACAAAGCCTCAGCTCCATTCCAGCAAGTAATTTGTGCGATTTACATAGTGCAGATATATCTGCTAAATTTTTATATTCTTTTTATGAGAAATTTCAATGAGAGAGTCAACAAAAGTGATTAACAATTGCAAGACGGTTAAAGCTGGCCTAATCACGCCATCAGGCGTGATTAGGCCATCAGGTATTGGCATTGAGGGTATTTCAATTAAATTACTCTCCACGCCATCAGGCATCGAGAGTATTTTAAGTAAAAGAATCAGAGTCCTTCCACTACTGTGAAGACGGAAGCCAGCGAAGCTGTGACTATGGTGGGTCTGCTGTAGTCAATATTGCCCCCACGATGAGAATGAGCGTATCGTCGTTGGGCATCACCAAATCGAACATGTCTATCATGAAAGTTTCGGTTGAGAAACTCGCATTGAAACCTGGCCGTCGCACTGGAGAAGTTGGCGCTAGTTTTGCCGAGGCATGTACCACCATTACGGGTTTCTGGAGCGCAAGACGATGCTGACATTTGGCCTCAACATCATGCTCCCGCAACTCGGGGTCCACGGCTCTTCGCTGACGTTTCGCCTGTGCTTCGGAATCGCACGTCGAAGACGAGCCCTTTCCCGAGTGCGTTCACAGCGGCGTTGCTCAAACGCTTTAGGACACGTCGTCAGTTGCTCATGAATGACTCATACCACCTTAAGCAATGGCTCATACCCCCGTAAACGCGGGTTCCCCATTACGACGAGAGAAGAGAAGCGAAATTCTGCGCTGAAATGATTAGCGGCAACGCAGCCAGCTGTGGAAGCAGTCGACGACGAACGCGGGAGCAGTAACTTGAAAACTACCTAGAAAAGCCTCACTCCTTGCTCAAGGTAATTTTTAAGTATAGTCTGCATATCTATTAACCAATTTGGGAAATCTTATTTTTGACGATTTTGTTGTGAATCCCTTTAATATTACCCCATATTCTTTGAGCACGCGTTCGTACACGGCACGGCATCCGACGGCACGAGCGCAAACCGAGGGGCGCCAACGAACCAACTGCTGAATAAGACGACGACGCTCGAGCCAATGCTGACGAGGATAGTTTTTTTTTTTTTTTCTACGCGCGGACAAAATGCTGGGGGAAATAGCGCTTAACAGCTTCGCTGTAAAAATAAATATGTCATTTATTGTAACATAGGTATTACCATTATGGACAAAATGCTGGGGGAAATAGCGCTTAACAGCTTCGCTGTAAAAATAAATATGTCATTTATTGTAACATAGGTATTACCATTATTCAGTCTTGTCGTTGTCTATTTATTTATTTATGAATACTATCTGTCTAACTCGGGACTAAGATACGAGTGGTAGGATGCATAATATAAACAAACGACTTAGTTGACGTGGCAACACATTAATAATAAATACATAAACGATAACTCCTTATTGAGGTGCTACGAACGTAATAAATTATATTCAATTACTACAAGTTTACAGAATATACATACAAAATGTAAATACAAGTTTACAGAATATACATACAAAATGTAAATACAAGTTACTCACAATAGCCATGGCACAAATGAGTAGGTAACGAACCTGTAAACAATGCCTGCTTATGTGGTGACTATGAATGCAATTAGTATTCAATTACACATAACCTATTTCCGTGGAAAGTCACCGGTTATGCTATGCTCTAGATAAAGCAAGTATAGAAAATAATTACTGACTGTATTTAGTCTGCGTTAACACAATAAATTAAGAACCAAGAAGGACAGCACATATTGGTCCCCCGCCATGACAACGTGTTCTGGAAGTTCGTTCCAGTCACGCGCCAATCTGAGAAAGAAAAAAATACCTGAAGCAGTTTTTTGAAAATCTTTGTTTCTCTAAAAATTTTCAATGTTTATTCTTTTTAATTCTTGGTCTCGATTTACTTTTATATTTTGACTTGTAAATTAACACTAAATCGTTAATTATTTTGTAAAGGAGCTAGGTTAAGGTATTTCTGTTTCCTTCTTGATTCCAGTAGCGGCTCATTTGCTGTGATATAAAGCGGGCATACCGAAATTTCCCGACTGTAAGACCAGTACACAAACCGAAGAGCACGCTGCTGTGCCATTTCTAGTTTTGATATTTTGATACAAGCGTCTTGGAGTGCGGATCCCATGCCTCACAGACGCACTTCAGTATGAATCACGCTAACCGTATGGGTCAACCAACTGTGTTCTTAAAGAGCGTGGCACCTCTATAGCTCGCAATGCTCATAGATTTTAGTGCCACCTAGGAATACCATATATTTACAATTTAGTATAGCCAATCACAGGCTACAATGCACTTGACAGAAATGTTTGCCTTGATTATTTCGAATGGGTCGAGCACTATTTCTTGTCTGTGACTCAGCCATTCAGATGAAGCAGACAGCTTACATTGTGCAGTCGCCATCATACTTAACCCGAACAATGAATGAAGCTTTATTTCCATTGAACAACGGAGGATGGCCAGAAACAGGCTGCAAAGAGATGGCTTGGCCACCCTCAACCCCCTGCTAACGTCTTCACTAAATAAGTGAAGACACACATCTAGCTGCTAAATTTTTAAGTGAGGGCTATAATGAGCAAACATTGAATGCTTTGGAAGTAAGATGCATCAGAAGCTAGCACATTAATCTCACCCAAGCTGGAAACTTTCAGTACCCTTCACGGGAGAAACAAAAAGGAGCTCGAGACAAGTCCCTTACGCAAGATGGAGGCTGCACATTTCACAGGCACAAACAGGAGCAATGCAAACTTTCACCAACCATACGAATTAGTACTTTAGTTGTCCACAAAATTATTGTCAGCTCTAACTTGTTTGACATTCTATTTCAGCTGCCCAGCTGAACATTGTCATCGTTGGTGTTGTCCTTTCATCCCTGTTACTGATGTGCTTCGTCGTCTCTGCAAGCATCATATCCAGGTAAAACTTAAAAATAAAACTTCAGGCTGCATAAAAAAACTGTTCCACTCGAAATGCTCACAAGCACGTAAAATAACACCTCATTAACAACCATATATTAATGGTGTTTGGAAATATAACAGAAATCTGCAAGCAAGGGGCTGCTTAGCGAAACAAAGATGTCAAGAATACTGTCTTTGTAATGAAACCGAGGTTTGCAGAGCACTGTTACTGAGCAGATCTTATAGGAAGAACAGCCTTTTAAGAGCGAAGCACTTTAGGGGCCCGGGCTGTCGGCATGTAATGTGATCTCATGTCGTGGTCATGCGCAAAAATAGGGTCAAAACAAGTGCAAATTGATCAAAACCAGTTAAAATAAACTAACATGGTTCAAAATAATGTAGAAATAGGAATAATCAAGCTTAAGTGCATTAATTAGCAGAAACTCATGAAAATCTTGTAATGTGATCTGATCTCGTCGTGGTCATGCGCAGCAAAGGCTCGGCTCCATGTGCGAGTTGGTTTGGCTCCATGTGC
Source organism: Dermacentor silvarum (assembly GCF_013339745.2). NCBI lineage: Eukaryota > Metazoa > Arthropoda > Arachnida > Ixodida > Ixodidae > Dermacentor > Dermacentor silvarum. The sequence goes on along the minus strand of NC_051159.1, from coordinate 155,577,042 downwards.
TTGGCGGTTTCCCACCAGTTGTGCCTTAGCACAGGTGTCAAAACGGATGATGGATTGCTCAACACAGGATAAAACAAGATAAACACAAGGGAAACACCAGCGAATCACTGCTTCGTACTTCCCCAGTGAAACTGCATTACCGCCGAGTTTACTAAGGCCACTGTCCCGGACCAGTACCCAATTTTTTTGTGTAAATTTATTTATTTGTTTTCTTGATTAATTAATTAATTAATTTATTTATTTATACTGTTAGCCCTTTTGGTGCCGACACAGGGTGGAACATAGGCAAGATGTGAACACAGTGCATAAATAAGCCGTACTTCAGGCAGTGCTTCTAGCTGCAAACATTAATGTCGATGAGTAACACGAGAACAAGGTGAGAGCAGGAGCCCCGCTACACTGTGTATCACATTTATATTGTGGTTCTGGCACGTGAAACCACAGGTTATCATTTTGTTTATCCAAGGTGTACATGTAGGAAAATATTTTTGATGTAGCAAGTAGAGAAACAAAATAGAGATAGTAATGCTTGCACATTGTCTTACATTTCGATGTAAGGCCGCATTTCGATGGGGGCGAAATGCGAAAACACCCGTGTACTTAGATTTAGGTGCACGTTAAAGAACCCCAGGAGGTACAAATTTCCGGAGTCCCCCACTACGGCGTGCCTCATAATTAGAACTGGTTTTGGCACGTAAAACCCCATAATTTTTAACATTGTCTTACAAATACCACCGCAAATACTACAGACACCTAAGCATCCGATCATATGGCATAAACTTCAAGCGAGCTATTTTATAGTAAGTGCAAGTTAAAGTAACAAGGCGATGAAATATAGGGTGATGAAATTAGGAAATTTCCAGGCACAAGCTGGAATCACCCATGTGCAAGACAGAGGTAACTGGATGTTGCTGGGAGAGGCCTTCGTCCTGCACTGGACATAAAGATAGGCTGATGATAAGATAGTGATGATCACAGTAATAATAACAATTAAAATATAGTATATACTAACATGAATATAGAATAACATGCGCAATAATAAAAACATAAAACACATACACTTTAAACAAAAGAAACGAGGTTGTCGCCAATCACTATACCTGAGCATCAAGGCCAAAGATATGGCAGAGTAATTTCGGACATATTTAGGGAAGGTGACTGTACTATATCATGTGGAAGTAAATTCCTCTCCTCAATTCATCTAGGAAAATGTTAGTATTTATACGAGTTTAGTCACATAATTATCGGCATGAACTGGGATACATGGCTGCTCCTCACTTGTAGATGAATGCTGTGTTAAATACTGCCCTCTCTTCAAGTTGAATAAACAATTTTACGTAGCGCATAGAGAAATTTCAATCGAGCTTCTTATCTACGCTCCAAAAGAAGAGGCAATTTAAGCTCATTCAACATCTCAGTTGCTGAGTCAGTAGGTCCATATCTGGACAAAATAAACTTAGTCCCTCCCCTCTCAACCATTTCAATCCTATCAGTTCGGTACTTTTTATATAGGTCCCATATAGTACCTGCATACTCCAGCGTTGGCCCCATGAGAGATAAATTTGCAGTTAATTTGACTTTTCTCAATGCAACTATTACACTTCATATAATTTATACTATGTATTTATACTTTTATTTACTGTTTAGCAGTAACTCAGAAGCGCTTAAATTATTTCTACATTTCAAATGAGAAAGGTTCCGACACAGATCAGGAATCTGTGAAAATCTGTCAAATTAGTCCTGCTTGACAGTGAAGGCGCACTGCAGACACTATGTCATGGGATGCAGTGGCAGACCTCGTCATTCGTGCAGCGGTTTCAACTTTCTTCACACTGGCTGTGCCAAGCATGATGCATCTCAGACTTCATTTATAACTTAATCTTCATAGAAAGATATCCAGATAGTCCGTAAACTATTCTCTTCAGGTAGAGAGCTTTTCCTTTGTACATTCGCCTGGCGATAGAAAGTACAAATATTTTTTATATGGAGTCACAAAAAGTCTATATTTTACTTGGTGTAATGCAGTCGATAGGTTTCCACATGAGTTAATTGTGTATTATTTATATACATTAGCCAACAAAAGGTGTAATACCATAAAACCACAGGATGTCAAAGAGATTTGTAGACTTTATGTAAGAAAAATATAATCAACTAAATAAATGTTTGATGCAATCCCTCTATTTAAAGTTCCCGTCATGAATGCCCATTTTTATGCAAATGCATATTCATGTCATGAACATTAGCCAAGAACGTTAGCACACCGCACTCGCCAAGTGTGAAAAAATACTTGACGAGGAAGGCAATAGCTGAGTGGCTATTTTCTTTTTAGTTAATGTGGCAAATTGCTTGCTTCCCTTAACCAAGCGGTGATGCATTTTTTTTTCTCATAAAAGAAAGGCACTCGTAGTAGTAGTAGTAGCAGTAGTAGAAAACTTTATTTTATGTTTTAAAACGAAGTCCCAGAGGGTGGAGCCCTCAGTCCAGGGCCCCATTTGCTGCTGCTATCCGGCTGGCCCGGTCGATCAGGCATCGCTGGTTGTCGAAGGCTGTGCTGGAAAGAGCGGCTTCCCACTGGGATGGGGAGGGGTTGGGTATTCTAGGTAAGCCGGGTGGTTTGGAGCATTCCCACGTAGAATGGTAGAGGTTTGGGTGACCACCACAGAAAGGACATTTGTCGGGGTACTGGCTAGGGTAAAAAGTGTGGCGGAGAGCAAGGCTGGGGAACGTATTAATTTGGAGCTGACGCCAAGCGGCTGCATCTGCACGGTTTAGCTTCACGTGTGGTGGAGGGAATGTTCTACGGGATAGTCTGTGGTGTTGTAGTATATGTGTGTATGTAAGCGGTATCGTTTCCACCTTGTCTGGGTTGGACTGGTCTTCCACCGGTGCCTGGAGGGTTAGGCCTCGGGCTGCCGCATGAACGCGCTCATTGCCAGGGAGAGACGCATGCCCAGGTGTCCAGACTAGGTTAACTAGTGGAATGTTTTGCTTCTTGTGTAGAATTTTATGAGCGATCGATAGTTTCGACATGCTTGCTGGGAATCTGTAAGAATATGTATGATCTTATCTGGGGGTTGGGCGCTGATGGCGAGGGCTATGGCACATTCTTTGGCTTCCGTGCAGTTGTCAGTGCGTATCGTGGCTGATAATAGTGCTTCGCCCCTCCAGTCGGCCACCGCTACCACTTTGGCTGTAATGTCGGGGTAGCACGCGGCGTCTGTATAGAAGGTGTCGAGGTCGTTGCAGTATGCTCGGTGCAGTGCCATTGCACGTGCAGTGCGCCTGCCTTTATGGTGTTCGGGGTGCATATTGCGAGGTATGGGGGCCACTGTAATGTTTTCTTTGATGTTTGGGGCGATTGACAGGGGCTCTCGTGGGGAAAACTCTGATGTTGGGTAACGTAATTGTCTGAGTACGTGCCTTCCTGTCGATGTACGTTTCAGTCGTTCGATCTGCCCGACTTTCTGGGCTTCGATTAATTCGGCCGTGGTGTTATGCAACCAAGCTGTAATAGTCTGGCTGTTGAGGTGTAGATAGGAAGGCCTGTCGCCGTTTTCACTGCTGTTCGTATGAGTGTGTCTAGCTGGTTTGTTTGGTTTTGGGTGAGTCGGTGGTAAGGTGCGTGATAGGTAATGCGGCTTACGATTAAAGCGTGTATGATGCACATGACGTCGGATTCCTTTAGGCCGTGGCGGCGGTTCGTGACCCGCCGGATCATGTGCACTACTTGATTAATCTGTTTCTTCAGTAGCGTCAGGGTATATGGGTATCAGGGTAGGCACTCGTAAGCACGCTATTGCGGCAGACAGCAATTCCTAGTCCACAATATGCAGGCGTGTCCCTGTTCGAAACCTTGATTGTATTGCTTTTTGTAGCAAAAGCTACACTGGCCGCATTCTCACCGTTTCGCTGTGGCTGGTGGCAGCACCGCGAGCTGAGCCGTTGCCTAGCAACCGCCGCAGCTGGCAGCGTTTCTTTCTCTATGGTCTGACACCCCGTGGCGTCTTACCAGCGTCTGACCATGCCGCAAGCGGCGTCTGACACGCGTCTTTCGCCCGGCGAACTGCTTCACTGGAGGGGGTCCGGAATGTCAAGCATGCGAAGCTAGCGTTGGAGACTGAGGAAGAGCTAGCCGTTCGGCTCAAAAAATGCTTGGACTTGTCGGCTTATAATTTATACCTGGCGATGAGTGCATACCTAAGTATAATAATTACAGCTAAATCAAAGGCTAACCAAGTGAAACCAAGACTTCGCCAGGCTAAACCAAGCTTTTGCTTTGCATCTCCAGGGTTAGCTAAGCCGTAGCCAATTTTTTTGCTCCGTGCTCATTCAGCGACTACTCTAGACACAGTGCATTGCACAGTGACGACAAACGACAAGGAGAGATCAGAAGCCACTGGCAAATATTGCTTCCAAAAATTAGCCAGATATCACTAAGACAACAAATAAATTTTATTTATGTTATATTTAAAGCTGTACGAATGCTTAGGAGCCATAATTTTAAATGACATTGCGCTGACGTGCACACTGTTATTCTTGGTGTTTCAATAAATGATAGCTTCTGAATCTGTTTCAAGCATGTTGTAATACTTTATGTTGTCATTCTTGTCATGCCACTGTCTAGCACATTCGTGACTGCGCATGACCATCGGCAGAAGCAGTTTCCTCAAGCATTCATAATTACACAAGCCAAACGTTGTTTCTTTATGACTATGTGCATGTGCGCTCCTGGCAACTATATTCTCTCTCCTCTCTTAGGTTGAAGAAGAAACTTGAAGGCCCCAACTTCAAGAAAGATGTAAGTGTTACTCTTATTTAGGTTTGCAGGAGTATAGGCACATTAGTGAAGTTCATTTCAACTACGTCCCGTATTCTGTGCTGTTCGTTCTTCAGATGTATTTGGCGCCCTTTGGCCAGAACTGGCCCTTCAATCAATCAATAATCAATCGTTCTTCAGTATGCGCCTACCTGCCCATTTTCTATGCTTATCGTATTCCAAAGCTCCAGCACTTCGGTCTTTGCCCTTCATAATAATTTGGGTTTCTGCACATTATAAGCTGTCCTAAGATTGTAAGTCTGCGAATTATTCTTCTAATCTACTACTAGTCAGGTCTGGTGTCCCCTAGGGTATACGCTCGTTATTTGCAATATGTACAAAAACGACAATAACAATGCAATTACAGAACCTGCTCTAATTAAATTGCTTGCTGGCTATTGTGTACAGTTTAACAACATTAATTGCCCTGACAGTCAATTATGGCCAAATCTAAATGTAATGTACATAATTTACCGTGAATAGCACATGGTACGCGAATAATAACGCGGTTGTTTCGTTCCTGTAACAGCCAATTAGGCTTACACTATTGAAAAAAATCATAATACTCCCTTGTACAGGTAGCACGAAACTGAATGCGATCAAAACTGGCGACACAAAATAAACAAAAAAAGGAATAACTTATCCTCTCCATACACTCTTTCCAGTAGTGTGCTCACTGAGTTATATAAATACTTTGGCATCACACTAACGAGTAGCTTAACTTGGGACAGGCTCATTTCCACTATGTGCACATCAAGCTCAGCTTTCCTAGACACAAGCTAAAACAACGCCCCCCCCCCCCCTCCCCCCGCTAGAACAAAAGTAATTGCTTCCATGCAAGTACTTCAATAATTTGGCCAATGCTTCAATATGCTGGTACTGTACGCAACCTTATCAAGTCCTTCGTTGTCGGGTAAATCCCGATAATTCCAGAATTTCGCACCCCGAACTTCTCTGAAAATTAGGTAAAGCCAATTTATACTCGAAGTTTGCCCTTTTACAGAGCATAATAATAAATGCAGATGTTATAAAACTAATGAGTGCTACCCATTATGTGAACAAGTGGCCAAGATATATCATATTACTAATAATATGTATATATCAACATGGTATATGCCTCTTTCTCACTCAACACTCAAGTGATAACCGGCAGATATAGTATAAACAGTGCCTGCAAGCGTTGAGTAAACGAAAATTTGCTGCTTGTTCAGTAGCTGCATTTACACGAATACAACACTGCTTTGCATCGCATTTTCCACACGTCAGTTACATGTGAACGGCAGTTGTGCACCAAGAAGCAAATGTTCTGCATTTGCGAACGGTAGCTGCGACGTTGAGAGAACATTTACCCAACTATGTTAGGTTCAAATAATTGTGGCTGAGTCAGCCAATCGGTATCACATTAATTTCGTTAAAAGAGAGTATGATTGGAAGCAGTAAAACACGACGACAGCAGACAAGAACGAAAAGCCCAAAAGGTCTAGGATGGACACAGAAATGCTCAAGATACATATGATAATGTACATCAACAAGGGCTCATAATACAAGGAAAAGCATCTCATCCCTTGTGAAGTGTGCCCATGTGCACTATTCCATTTTTTTTTTTTTTGCTTTGTGAAAACATGCAAAGTACAACGTAAAGAAGGAATCAACAATATGTCTATATTTGTTGCTTTGTTCAAGCATTTTTTTTTAAGTAGTATGATTTCCAGCATGCCAACTAAAATTTGTATGGATGAGTTTGTCACATAATTTGTGAGCACTTCTCGTTTTTATTACATATTGATGTGAGCGATCTCGCTCCTTTGAATACAGAACATTTGTGTCTAAAAGATTATTGCCTGTGTTAATCTTTTGGGAAAGTTACCCCAAAAGTCTCTAACCTTACTTTGAGCTGCCAGACAAAAAATACGCCAGTTTCTCCCGTTTTTACCTTTAAAAATCACGATAAATTTCTTATGCCTCCCTCCTCGCCCCGCAAATGTAAAATATATAAAACACGAAAATGAAGGACCCTACTTATAAATAACAATACCATTAGCATATTAGAAATGATTCAATAACGAACTGTTCAAATTATATGTTTGAAATATCGTAGTGTACTACTGATTCACCCGCTAGGTATGAGAAAGCATGGCATGCCAACATTGCAAGCTTAGGTGTAAAATATAACAGATTAAAGTTAATTTTTGTTAAAAGAAAAGTAATAAGCTATCGGCAACTATCTATGCTTGTAAAGAAAAGCATGCAGAGTCACTAGCACCTTACAGCACAAGAAATAACATATTTAAACATTTCCATCAATAACAGCCCGTGCCAGACCGATTACTGGCTACGTCAAGAATGAGTACTGAAAGCGCTGAACTTTATGCATGCTTATTATGTTGTGGTTATGGCCGTTGTGCACATTCTTTTAATTTAGCTTGGATGTTCTTAGGTTGTATTTTGTCTGCCGTATGTTTGTTGTATGTTTGTTTGCTTGTTTGTAAACTAGTTTCCTTCTTCCACTCCTGCTTGGGTCAAACAGTCCATGATTGAATAAATAATTAAATAAGTTATATAATTAATAAGTTACTAACTCTTACGATAGCATGCGATAACCTCAACAGCCATGCTTACTGATGGTGTTTCTTACTGCACAGCCTGAACGAAATCCACAGCGAGAGCTTCGTGGCTACGACGGCCCGTACAGGGCTTCGGATCCAGCCTCCTTACACCGAGAGAGGGACTACACGTCGCTATGAGAGCGCTCACTTAATGTTTTTTTTTTTTCCTCTGCAAGCCTTTTTTTCAACATCTTTCATCACGACGATCGACTATGTGCTGCTCATTTGTGCCCGAAGCGTGCTGCCAGAACTTGGCTGTTTTCATACCACTAAAGACCAACATGAGCTGCATGGCTAAGCCATTGTGATACAAGCCTTGAAAGACATCACGAACTATCGAAATGAGCTACATGGCTAAGCCATATTCAACAAGCGTAAGAACCACGAATGTCAAAACTAGCACCAATCAATGATGGGCAACTATTTTTTTTTCTGAGCAGAATCATCGATTGTACCATTGGACGTTGTATTTTTGTTATTATTTGAAGGATGTGTATGTCGCATAAGAAAAAAAATAAAGGTGATCCATTATTTATGACACCGTACCTCATAGTGCATGGGCGACTTTAAACCGATGGTGGCCCTCTCTTCCCTGTCATCCTTTACTACACCAACATCTATATTAGCCTTTTGCGCACAAGACACGACAGTATAGACAGACGTAGACAAAGCGCTCACTTCCAACAATCATTTATTTTCACAAGCATCACACATACAGGGTGTTTCAGCGAACACTTTCAAAATTTATTTAGGATTGCCTGTGGCAGATAGCACAATTCTAGTTGATAAGCTGGTCTACTCGAAAAGGCGGACATTACTTGCACAAGAAATTGAAATGCATAATCGAATAATTAACAGAAATTCACTAATTAGGTTTTTAACTAATTGCCTGATGGCCCATACTGCAATTTACAAATTGTAGCCGTGGAGTTCGGAAGGCGGATCCACTTGGAACGAATTCTCGGGATGACACCAGTTTCGAGATATTCATTCCCGAACTTTGCGGAGAAATGCAGTGACGTTCCATTTGTGTTTGTGCTTCAATGTATAAAGCGACGTTTTGTTAAGAAACTAACTGGAATGCCAATGCATTTCTCCACAAAGTTCGGCTATTAATATATCGAAACTGGTGTCATCCCGAGAATTCGTTCCAAGTGGATCCGCCTTGCGAACTCCACGGCTACAATTTGTAAATTGCAATATGGGCCATCAGGCAATTAGTTAAAAACTTAATTAGTAAATTTCTGTTCATTATTGGATTATGCATTTCAATTTCATGTGCAAGTAATGTCCGCCTCTTCGAGTAGGCCAGCTCATGAAGTATAATTGTGCTATCTGCCACAGGCAACCTTAAAGGATTTTTGAAATTGTTCGCTGAAACACCCTGTATACAGGGTGTCCCAGCTATCACGCAGCACGATTAAAAGAGGCATTACACAAAGCAAACCTAGTGCGTACTGTTTCCAGTACAGTGGAGTAGCCGCCAGTAATTTTTTCGTTACTGAGATTTCATTAGCTAATTGTAATTAATTATCTAACTCGAGAAGTACTGTCCTAATTGCCAAAGTGTCAATGAGAAAATTGTAGAGCAACATGAAAAACTCCCGCTGCCGCTTTCTGTTGCTCAATACGTGCTATATAAATGTGTTTTTCCGAGTGCGAAAGGCGCCTGCAAATACACGTTAAGTGCCTAGAGCGACCAGTCGCGCGGCAGTTGGGTGTGTATTCGCGGGCTTCTTTCACACTAGGAAAAACATATTTATGTAGCACGTATTCAGCAACAGAAAGCTGTATCGGGAGTTTTTCATGTTGCTCTACAATTTTCTCATTGACACTTTGACAATTAATTACAATTAGCTAATTAAATCTCAGTAACAAAAAAATTACTTTCGGCTACTCCACTGTACTGGAAACAATACGCACTAGGTTTGCTTCATGTAACGCCGTTCCACTTTTTTAATATCGCTGGCGTGTGCAAGCGCGCGAAGGTTCATGCGGTATATTGCTTCAACGGAAACTGAGCGGCGAAAGCACAGCGAATACAAAGGTAGGAGCCGTGTTTCAGATCGTTTTCAAGATACGGTGCGCGCAACCGCCCAGTGGCAACTTTACAATTGCTAGTAGGTACAGCGGAGACTTCAGCTTAACACGTGCTGTCATGGCAATCGTGGAGCTCCTCGTTGCCTAGGGACATAATCGCTTAGGGACTTTTGAGGCACTGGTCTCCGCTGAGCGTGGCTCTCTTATCTCCGGGACCGGGCGCAGCGACCTTGCCGAGCGCAGCTCCTACGTGCGAGCGAATCGTTTAGGGCGCGCTGAATGTCTGGCGGTGTCTGGCCCACGCCAGCCGCACTTTATTATTGTAGCGTTTGTTCTAGTGGCGGAAATCCTTGCAGTAGTGGTGGTGTGGCAAGACGGCTTATGATCTCGGTGAACTGTGGTGGTGTAAACAAGCGGATACTGCTCGCGTTTGTACCCCGGTGCTGCGGCAGAGCCGCAGTGCCGCTCTGCCGCAGCGCCGGGCACCGACACGAAGCAGTGGTTGTTGAGGCGTTGCGGAGCGCAGCGTAGCAACACCCCAAATAAAAAAATACTGCTCCAGTCAGGTAGACTGCTCCCTGCCTGATAGTGAGATTATATTTGGATCATCAAAACAGTGATGCATTTATTCAGGAATATCATCGTTTCTCTCGCACCCACTTGTCCTCGCGCCTGTGTGTCTTAAAGTAATTAACTAAGACGTTATTATTTTTTGTTAATTAGCTGAATATGTGTTTCGATTTCTCGTGCTACTAATGTCTGCCTCTTCGAATAACCCAGCTCAATGATAAGAATTATGCTAACTGCCACAGGCGATTTCTTAAAATTCAGTAAAACTGAAAAGTGAACACCCTGTATGTCTATAATTATATACATATATATATATGAGCGTGTGTGGTGTGTGCGTGCTCTATGTGGTCGCCGCACGCACACACAAGCGCAGCGCATGTAAAGCACTCACGAGCCTGTCTGCTAAGTATTATATCCCTATGCGCAGCAGAAAGACTTTAAATTTTAAACCAAATGCCGTTTATCCTGCTCCTCGCGGGCGTCGCGCTCCCAGCTGTAGAGTCCACCGATATCGCGCAAGTGTGCCTACGAACATGGCAGTGCTGTGACATCACTCATAATGACATGTGACTTCGAAAATTATTCAAGGCAACATCATTTATTTCTTTAATCTGTTGCTTCAATCTTAGTGACCATAAGCCCACGGTCCCTGTGGTCAGTAAATAAATGAAAACCACCGGATCATATATATTACTTATTCTTTAATAGTTCGAATAACCAATTACACCATCACATCTTAATAGTCATAATTGGAAATACATAATTCCCACCATAGTACAGCTTCGCTGGTCTTCCATCTCCACCCCAGTGGAGGGGCTGACAGTTTTTTGTTTTACTTTGTAACGTAGCAAGAGGTATGTACGTACTTCCGTTTCCTCTGCTTGTTCCCACATCGTGCAGTCTCGCACGCAGAGAACAAAACTCATTTTCTACCATGTTCCAGCGCCGCGATCCTGCTCTTTCATCCTCTCAAGCCTGCCTCATGGCTCGTGATGGGCACTGATCAAATGTTCTCGGGCTGAGCGCGCAACCAACGTGCGCATAGTCCGCTGCGTGGAACTAGACAAACGCAACAGCTTGTGCGTGAGACCGTCACCGGAACAGCGCCACTCAGCAAAAACGCGCGAAAAAAAAAAAAAAAGAAAAGGCGGTGCCGGTGACGTATTCACCACGCGATCCTCCGGTTTCGGTATGGGAGAAGGCAAGGAGGGAAAAATTGGAGGACGCTTAAGCTTCGCCTTTAAGAGTGGAAAAGCATTATCGGGCCCCGTTCGCAGCGCACTTTTGTTTCAGTGAGCTTCACCGCAACACAGAACGTGGGGAAGCCAGCTTACCAAGACCAAGCTTACACCGATCCCCTTAAAGTCGGCTTTACTTTTAAACAGAAATGCATTGCTGGGAAGATGTTTTTCCAGGGGCAATATAAGTTATATTAAAATATGAAGGCCGTAGCAGCTTTTTTTATTTTATTAATTGTTTGCTATTGCCCCGAATATATCTATCCCTGCTATTAATGAACTTCAAAAATTGTTGCGGTAGAACACTCCTTAGAAGACGCGCAACTTCCAGCTTACAACCAATAATTGCTATGTCGGCTGGTGAGGGTTCGTTAAGCCCCGAGTGTTATGGTTACATAAGGCATGCAACTGAAACTCGTTCACGTCCCTCCTCGAGGACATAGTTTTTTCCGCTCTGCGTGTTCAGCTGATGTATCTAGTTTTAGTAACAAGTTGACCTAACAGCTGAAGTACATGGGAGCGTCACCAGAAATTTTGATTCCGCAGAGCCCCGGAAACAACTTTTCGGCCGTGGAACGCAACTTGCATGGCCGAATTCAGAAGCTGAAGCGTTTCTGCCAAGGTGTCCGTAGTTACCAGCACATATACAGGGTGTCCCAGCTATCATGCACCAAGATTTAAAAATATGCAAACACCACGTAGCTGCACGGACCCAAGGTAATGTTGTTTGCCGTCGCTTGGAGATACTCAGATTATCTTTTGCATTCTGCCTAGTCTTAATCAACTTCTCAAATACAATTAGATAAAAAGTATGAATGAGAAAATTGTAGAGCAACATGAAAAACTCCCGATACAGCTTTCTGTTACTCAATACACGCTACATATAAGTGCTTTTCCGAGCGTGAAAGAAGCCCGCGAATACACGCAAAGTGCCTCACGTGCCAGTCGTGCAGCAATCTTGCGTGTATTCCATGTAGGCCATACGTGGAACGCGACTGGAACTAATGAAAGGTTACTTGGCAAAGCGGTATCAATTTCTTTCATTTAATCAGTTCACCTCGTCACTCCTCAAAGTACAGATTCGTCACTCCTCAAAGTTCAGCAGAATTTCGCACTTGCTCCCCTATTATTTAACCTCTACATAAACAACCTACCAAGCATTCCTTCCTCACCTAACATCATGTATGCAGACGACACAAATCTTTGCCAATGCTTCCCTGCAATACCTCGAGAAAAATTAATGAGTACCTAAATTTATTGTCTGACTGGTTGCACATAAGCAAGATGCAACTAAAAGGTAACATAATGTACGCAATATTCAAACTGGCAAACAAGCCAGTTTGAACATAGTAATGCAACCTTTATTTCAGAGGAGTAAAAACACTAAAATTCATGGGGGTCTGGTTCTAAGATAACCTCTCATGGGACATTCATCTCAATAAGCCAATCAATTAGCTTAGTAAATAAAGAAGTAGGTTGCATGTATAGGATTAGTGATCTTGCTCCTGTATGGCTTAAGAAAGCAATGCCTCTTTTACTATAAGCTCACTTAATGCGTGTTAAATTGGGAAACGATGATTGTAAAAAAATTATAAATTTGTACTTTTACAAAGAAGGGTAACACAAATATCTGAAAGCTATCATGGTTGGCCGCGAGATCTACTGGCATACAACAAGCACTCATTGCTCCAAGCCAGCCAGATATATCATTATAGATTACATTTACATATAAAAAGCAATAGGCTTCACATTATTAGCACATCATTTCCCCATTACGCAAACAAACGAGAGCACCATTTGCCCACACAAATTTGGATGTCAAGACCCTGACTATCAAATACCCAGACAATTAAATAATAACCAAGCACTTTATTTTTATACACCTCTATTTTAGCATTACATGAAAACTTTGTTATATCATGACTTTTCCTACAAGTAAATATGCTTCCTCTAGCGTAATCCTGGTGGGAAAAAAAATTGATTTAGATGTTTGTATTTTTAGTGTTGCATTTCAAATTTGCCAGATGTACAATTCATGTGAATGATTTTATGTGCAACATACTTGATGCACGTCACAAAATGTGCGTAGTAAACATACCTGTCTCGAATGTGAAATGTACCTGTATGCCAGATATCAACAGGAGCAAGAGCATTTGTCAGGCCACATGTGTTTTAGTTCTTGCTCCCATTTCTTCTACAAGAATAAACTGCATTGAAATAATTGTTGCAGACTATAATGATGCTGTTACTGCAGGAACGCTGTATGCAATGCATAACATTTGCAGCAAGGCTTCTGCAATAAAAGGCATCCACACAAGAGCAGCAGTTTGAGCATTTTGAAAACTGGCAGTTATCAAACACCTTGATTTACGCTCATGACTTTGGTGTACTATTTATGTAGAAAGCAAATATACAATGCAATTTGTTTACGTTACATCCAATTGCAATATTTCCCCAGTTTAAGACCTAGACTTTACAAAACTGCAATCGTTTAGCAACCAAGGCAAAAAAAAAATTATGGGGTTTTAAGTGCCAAAACCACGATCTGATTATGAGGCACGCCGTAGTGGCGGACTCCGGAAATTTGGACCACCTGGGGTTCTTTAACGTGCACCTAAATCTAAGTACACGGGTGTTTTCGCATTTCGCCCCCATCGAAATGCGGCCGCTGTGGCCGGGATTCGATCCCGCGACCTCGTGCTCAGCAGCCCAACACCATAGTCAATGAGCAACCACGGCAGGTAGCAACCAAGGCAGTAAGAGTTCTTAGGTGGAGTGTTGCAATGGTACTGCATATTAGCTTGCATTTAACACCAAAGGAAAAATAAAAGAGACTGCATCACAAATAAACAATTACTTTTCATTAGATGCACCAATCAAGAAATGCTGTCAGAGTGAATTAACCTTTTACAAGCCTGATACACGGTTCACAGCTCCATTTAGGCACATTTAGGCAGCGATGAATGTTCATTAGCTTGTTAGCAGGAGTACAATGGCGCATCCAATTAGTAGAAAATATTTTATATAGTGCAAAGAACGAGAAGACAAGAAAGGTGGTTAGGAGCAATTTGTACTTTAATACATGACATCGCATGGGCACTGTGCTCTGTAGAGCACCCATGCATAATGTGCACATGTGTATACAATGTGCAAAGATAGGATCACAGCAGTGTTGTGTGTCCCAAATATGACAATATAAAGTGCACATGAAATACGATAGACATGACATTCAGAGTGCAGGCTGAGTGAGCACGGTTGTTGAAATCAAACATACCTGGAAAGAAAGGGCTTGTCCAACTCTGCTAAAATATTTTGAAAGGTTCTTTGAATTTTCACTTAAAACTGTGGTGACACAGGCGAATTGTTAACACCGCTTTCCCTCTTTTGAAATTAAAACTTCAATCTCCGGATGATGTAGGAAAGCAGTTGATACAAAAATTGCCATAGCTTTGTAGCAACAGTGGCAAATTCATTACCACGAGATCACGAGTATGCCTATCTTCTAACAAACGTATAACATATCTATAGTAAAAGAAGAAACAATGATATATCAGTATATGGAAATTGTAATTCAATGACATATTCATATTCTAAAACACTTAGCCAACATGAACATGCTATAGTCAAACAAGCAAAATGTGCCATATGAATTTCTTTCTCATCATCACAATAAAAAAGCCTGCAAGTACAGCTGCTTGGAAGTGTTTCCATATCCCTGCTTTGTCATTACACCCTGAATATTTTTTCACTTACACCCATGAGTTAAGCAGGCTTGTCGTAACAGCATTCATGCACAATTTCACATGATTACATCAGCAAGAATGCACCATTCCAGGATTCACCAACAAAAATACAACAAACGCGCCCTGTCCTTCATACTTCTTGCTTGCTTAAGATATACAAGCTAAAGGCTCAACGGATATTGCCGAGATGATTGTGCCCCCGAAAATCTGACTCAAGATACTTAACCTTGTCGTAGGGAACTAGAAAGTAGTACAATTCATGGTGGTGAGCAGTTGTAATTAAGCCATGCATACAATGCAAACACACATTTAACAGTATGCATTAGAATGCATAAACTGGTAGTACAGTTAAAAATCAATATAACCTACTGTATTTTCCAGACTACAAGTGTAGACATTGAAATATCGTGGGCTGTGGACTAACTACAGGTGCAGTCTATACATGACCTTATTTCTTAAGATTGGAAGCGCACACGAAGAAACGAGGCCCCAGACTGGGCCTGAAAATTTTTCCAAGGCCAAATCACATAGCGAAATTAGCTCAGCAATGATCATCGCTGCACATGAGCAATTTTTCCAGTTCATACTGGCAGCTCGTGACACACAACCGAAGGCTGCCCGCGATATTAAAGTGGCTACTTTTCAATGCTTGGATTTGTGAGCACATGCACAAAGCCTCATTGCGAAATCTGCAACGTAGTTATATGCTACCTTATATATACTCAAAACACAAGAACAGTTGTGATGCCACCAAAAGGAACTTTCACAGCATAGAGCTCAGTGTAGCCAAGCATGAGCAAGAACTAAAGATTCTGAAGGCGATGAAGACACTGAGGTGTCCATTCATCGAATTCTACATGCCTGACTTTTGTTCTGGCAGTCCAGTCAAGAGTGATTGTGACAGCTTTTAGAAGTGACTCCTATATGCAATTTAACAAAGGACATAAGCTTTTACTGGTTGATAAGAAAGTTCTTGCTTACATACTGTTTACTGGTTACAGAGAAGCTCAAAAACCTACCTTCAGTAGAAGTTCATCCCTGCGAACCATACAGTGGCTGTGGACTATATAAATAAATGTTTAATTTAAGCCCAAATTAGCTCATGCAGACTAACACCAAGTGCCAACTGTAGTCTAGAAAATATAGTATATGAATATAACAAATTACCGGACATAACAAAGTAAATATAAAACTCGGTTGCCCGTGCTTTATTTCAATGCGTGCTCTACTACTATATCAGCACAGAAAGCTGCTTATAGGCCATAAAAATCAACAGAAGACCCTTTGCTTGCTTGTCGGAGGCATCACATAAAGTTGCTTCTTTCAGATAGAATTTATTGTGCCATTTTTTTCGTCATTAGCATGTAAGCTTATATTGAATATCGGATATAACAAAGGTACTTTCATGTCTTATATGAGTACGCTATAACAAGGTTCCACTGCACGTGCCATAAAATCAGTTAAGCAGCTCCCCTGATTCACAACAAAGTGGTACTTGTATGTTAAGTGTGAAAAGAGTGGTTTAAATCACTGTGGACCAAAGCACCATTTTACACTCGAAGCCATAAGATCCACAGCATAAAAAAAAATGTTTTTCAAATCACCAACCTGCATCCTCTCTAAGGTGTCCAAGCAGAAGTCGCAAGGATTCTCAGGAGTATGCCATACGACAAGCCAACTCTATGAGGACAACAAATGCTAAGAATGCTGTGATCCCATTGTCTGGTTCAGCTGTGACAGTATCTGAACCACCACGTCCTTGAGCGTTTGGGGCTTGCAGTACTCTTCGAGCCAGCTAAACACACATGCAGACAGTTCAGCAAAATTGGAAACTGATATTGACGAGTTGAATGTCTGGAACAGGGAGTCTCCAATTGCCTGGAACTGAATACAGCAAAACAAAACAGGAAATGTGAATGAGGAAGTTTGAAGCATGAAAATTTCAAAGCGAAAATAAAGAAAAGAAGGCTATTTGAAGCAGCATCTCATTTTAACCATCACAATGGAAATAGCTATTAAATTAGAACAATAGCTAAAACTCATTTTAAATGTTATACGTAATATACCACCTATGTACATAATTCGGCAAACTTGAGCAAAGTTTCAGAATCACAACCCAATATCCAAGCGACGCTGTTAGCACAACTAATACCCCTAAAGGCCTCCCCATTTTGCATGATCACAGCAGGATAAACATCTATATGAACATGTAGTTGATAGCAGCATACAGTTCACTCCCTATCCAATGAGGCTATCAAGTGCATTATGTCTATAAACTGCATGGCTATCAACTGCAGGCTATCAACTGCATTCAATAGATGCTTCACTGAAAATTGGTTAAGTTTAGCATTACTTAGAGACGCTCAGGCAGAGCTATTGCCGGCATGCCTTTGCAAGGTTAGATCCGCCAATAGTTTGCACCATCCTCTTCCTGCTCACTATGGGAGCACTACAGAATCGTGAAGAATGCCATGGCTCGAGTATTCTTCCAAGCACTTGTGTCACCTCCAAGATGCTTTTGGTCGAGTATTTTTCCAAATGCTGAAGCTATTCATTGCAGAAATATCACTACGGTTTCGCCAACCACATAGAAAACTTCTTGACTTTCCTCCAAGCTGTTGACGCTGGCTGGTGACATGATTCTCCCTTGTCATGTTGCTGCTTCTTATCTAAGTGACCTTTAGTGTATGCTTTAGTACAAAGAAGGTCTGATTGTCTTACATGATAATTTCAAGGCAATCCGCAACTCGAAAAAGCATTTACACAACTTCTCCTACACTTTGTTCAATTTATCATGGCTCAATTATAACTACACAACCTCAAGCATGTTTATCTACGTGCACAGTTTATCCCTGAAAATTGTCGAACCAATTCACTCATAGTTCTATGTCAGGAGTTTTGGTTTCTCCGCAAGCCCCAAGGCATGCCACAACAGTTTAATTTTGGTATTACATTGTGGCTCCTTCATAAGCCCTACAACTTTCAGATTCTGCCAGCAAGTTCACAATGGTAAATACTGTAGGTGTTGGTCCCTATCCAACACACCCAAAAGTTCGCACACAGCGCTTCTATAGACCTTTTCAACAAGAATGCCCTTAGCGTCGTTATATAGTTTCCGAGCTGTGGTAATAGCGCACGAACCCCCGTGCAAAAGCACAGCAGACACTGATGCACGTGCCTTTGTACTCCCGCACCACAGTCCAGAGAAAGAGGTTCTTGCTCTCCCAATGAAAATGTCTATATAGCCTCAAAGTGGACACAAGCAAGCAATTGCTGAAACAACGTCCCACAATGCACCTAATTCACCTCCAGACCAGCAACTTTGGCTGTACATCGCCCTTGTCACACCCAACATCGCTGCCTATATTCAGCCAACTGCAACACTTGGTTCTCTAGATAGGTGCTTGTTTTGTGCCTAAAAATCTGTTTTACATCTTTTGTTTAAACTTATACATTTACATTTCAAGTGCTTCTAGTCGCAACAGCTTCACTACAAAGCTCATGCCATAGCTTGAAAGTCCACACACACGGCTGAGCCCAGTCATGCTCAATACCATGTTAAATTATTCCGTACAATAGTAGAAACATGGGCTACAAGTTGCTAATTCATAGCATAAGACGAGCACACTGCAGAAGACGAGGACACAAACTTTGACGTGCACATGGTGGGCAGACAACAGAATGGCCTATGAAACTGATCCCTTCAGTCACTGCCATGCACTGACGTGACACACTTCACCACACAGTAGAATGCATGCAGTAGCACCGTGATGAACACAATGAACTATGCACTTCCGCCACTACAAACTAAAATGTCTGCAAGCTCACAATGCTACAATCTTGAAGTTGTGTTTTGAAACAAAGAAAATACTTTTTTTGTATTTTCACTTATGTTGCATCATTGCTGTCAGAAGGTAAGAACCAAAAATACTGAAGCTTAAATATGTCTTGGATTTTTTTCGCGATACGAATTAGCACGTCCTACTGCGATATTCAGATTTTGTGCGACAAGCTGCAATGGACAATCAGAACAAGAATATACAACAAATATTACTTCTAATAACCTACCTAAACCAGAGGTCATGTAAACCTTGAGGAGAAATCAAACGCACAAGTCTGCTGTCAATGACTTTTCACTGCTGCTTTCTGAAGCGCAGCACAGAAAGAAGTTTGCAATTTGGACACCAAGGATGCTTTCATCTCTTCAGAGGACAAGACAGACTCCGAAAATTCACAGATGTAACAATTGTTATCTTAGGCTTCTGGTGTTCAAGGTCCAGAAAAGGCTGTGGTAAAAATTGGTAAGGCTTGCATATGCCGTGCAGCTATGCCAAGCAGCTATGCCGTGGTTGCATAGCTGCCCATGCATCAGACAACACAAGAAATGTGTTCAGATTTCGTACACAGCCAAAAACAACATGGCCACAATGTGATAAGGCCAGGACCTGCTGAAAACAGTAAGATGGTCACATAGTGCTGTCATTAGAGGCACAAAAGAAGGACACCGCCAGTTCGAGTTAAAAATTTATTTTAGCTCAGCTCATACTAAATTGCATTCCAAGTTTTCTGTCTATTTCACACTCACCTACTTTGTAAACCCAGTCATTTGTGTGGATAGCAGCACTTTTAATGTTTCAAGCTCCACACCTAGCTGATGCAAACCGTCTAATACCATGACATAAGACAGTGAATGCCTCATGCACCAGTATGTGCTCCTCTACTGTAGTGCCACCTGCTTTTCGCAACACGGATGAGTTTTCGTGACACAGATGAGCGCCAATTATCAGCACATAATTTGAAATGTATCAGTAAGGCAAACTATAAATATTATCATCAATGTAAGCACAGGCATACTTATTTGCATGTGCATATAACCATATCCTAGAAATATTAACCTTTTAGTTCACTGAAACCAGTACTAATACGTTCCTATGCTTCTGTCCCACTATGTCACTGACGCACGAGTACTTTCTCCGCTTGCATGTGCGCTGTAACACAAAGCTGGCGAGCTCTGAGGTGGTTCTGCCGTCTAATGAGAATAGTCGAATCCCCCTACAACGAATGCCGCTACAACGAAATTTCCGCCACAACGAAGATTTTCCAATTCCCCGTCAGCTGCCCTTAGAAAGTAATACAAAAAAAGTTCCTTCATAACGAAGGCGTTTAATCAGTATTTCCACTTCAACAAATTTTTCGAGAACGAAACTGGGACTGAATTGAAGTTGGACTGCCGAGTAGTCAAATTAAAAGGCCCTTGCAAAACTGTGACGATCGTATGTTCGCTTGAACGAGGTTTTCGCGAACGAAATCAAAATCAAAGTACCGATTTATGCCACTGCAATCCATAGCCACGCGTGGTCATCACGCGCCTGCGCGAGACTGCAGGGGATCACCGCAATTGCTGCCGTTTTCTGTGGTCTGTGTCCAGTCGAAATAGCTACGCCAATCAAGAAGCGAAAATTCTCTCTCTCGAAGAGAAGGCACATATGATCGCCGAGGCAGCAAGTGGAAGGCAAAAATCTTGCAGTTTCACCCGAAAGGCGAAGCATCGATTGCGATAGCAGATTAGTAGACAGCTATTCGAACTAAAGATAGTAGTTTTATTGGCTGTATAACATTGTAAACATTCGCTAATTAAATTACCGAGCACGGTGTCACGCGCACACAGGTAAACATGAACACATCTTGCTCGAAGACCACGGAAACTCGGCGACAACACGCTGGAGTGGGTAGGCGCGGCAATAGCAGCAAGCAAATTGACCTCCGCGCCGCCTCTCGCTTCACCGCGAACTAAACGTTGAAAGCACAGCGCACACGACTCTACTGGCACTAGTTGCACTTTGCCCACATCGCAGATGAGGCCCGCGCGGGTGCTCACTTTGTGCCCGTCGCAGATTGCTTTCAAGATAGCGCCCGAGTGGCCACGCCGCAGCCGCTGTTGTCAACAAGATGCTAACGTCTCGTCGTCTGGGGAAAATGACAATCCGCTAGACACACCGACTCCGGCGACGGCTTTGAAAGTAATGGATCCTTTTCATCTCATCAGAAAAATTATCAGAACCCAAGACAACTGCGATGGCTCTTTTAACGGACTGTGAGACTCGCGCAACGCCTTTGCTTGCCGTGAAGCGCAAGAAATCCAGGCTGACCGACTTCTGAAAATAAAACTTCCGGTAAGCGCAAGCTTGCTAAGCTTGTCGACTTTGTCATAAATATGCAGTGAAATTGTGATAATTCAAACCGCTTCATTGCGACGGTGCATGTGCCGCAAAATGACTGTTTCGCGATCGGCCGGGCACGCGCGTTGGGTTAGGCGTCGGCCGCAATGTGCAAGAAATGCTGTGGCAGCGGCGCGAAGTGCATTCTCTCGTGAAGTTGACACTTTATCGACTGCCTTCGGTGCGTCTCAATCTTTGCCCCCACGTCATCGTGAAGATTTCCTGGATGATGGTTTCAGTTTTGTTCGCGGCTTTGCCGTTTGGCGTTCGTATATACATACCAATTTTGCGTCAACAAAGTTCCACCACAACGAAATTTTTCGCGTGTCCCGTGAATTTCGTTGTAGCGGGACTCGACCGTATTTCTAGAAAGCATATTAATGCGATTAGCATTCTTTGCCTACATCAGGTGTTTTGAGCCTATCTATCTATTTAATTATGTACCTATCTAGCCTGTTACGCTGGCACAGTGACTCAAGTTGTCTACCAGGTTGGGCCACTATGTTTGTGACCATGGTCACGATGCCGTCGTGGTCATTCCATTGTCGTCATTCCAGTTTCGTGATGTCTCTCGTCATGCCGTCGTCGTGCCTTCTATGCCAACCCAGTGGCCCAAGCTGTCTAATAGCTTGGGCCACTAGGTATGTGCTTGTGATTGTTGCATCAGCATCATTCCAGCATTGTAATCCGACTGTCGGCACGCCGTTGTGTTCACGCCACTGTCATCACGCCATCAGTCCGTGCATTCATTGTCACACCACCATTGGGATTTAAGCGTAGTTGTTCCATTGTTGTCACTCCAGCTTCGTCATTTGACTCTCGTCATGTTGTCGACGTCGCGTTGTCATCATCACACAGGCTTCGTGATCCAGTCTTCATCACGCTACTGCCCTCATATACTCATCGTCATCCCATGGTCCTCATACCATACATTCCTTGCCATACTGTCGTGATGCCACTGCAGTTGATCCATCGTCATCAATGTAATTTCTTCATCTGTCTCGTCATGCCGTCATCGTCATGCCATTGTCATTCCACCGACGTCAATCCTTCTTTGCCATTATATAGTAATCAAGCAGTCATCAATCAATCATCATTATGCTGCCGTTGTCATGCGATCAAAGTCATTGCATCACCGTCAGACAGTCAGTATCACACACTCCTTTGTCATACCGTCATCATCATGCCAGCAAGGTTGTTCCATCGTCATCGTTCCAGCTTCGTCATCTGTTTGTCCTCACACCAATCTCATTACGCCACCATCGTCACACACTTGTTGTCATCCCATTGTCCTCATGTTGTCATCACACTGTCGTCATTATACCATCGTCATCTCATTTTCGCCATGCCGTCATCATACCGCCTTTGTCATTCTATCGACATCATTCCTCTTCATCATTCCATCGTCGTCACTGCGTCGGCACCATACAGTCGTCGTTATCCCACCATGCTCACAGGCGACCTGGGCAAGCAAGTACCACAGGAAAGTGGGACGATACTAGAGTATGTCGCATATAGCTGAAGCAAGAGAAGTCTCAGAATGACCACTACAGAAGTTAAACGTGACTTCAGAGATATGGTTATCGATACACACCTTTAATGCTTGTCGCATTACTGCTGACAGTCACTGTGAGATGAGTTCTGCAGTATCCTTTTTTCCTCTCTGGGTTTTCTCAGTCTGGGTTTTTGTTAGTGGCTGCGAAACATGCCCCTTTGTTATGCCGCACAGAGTGCGCACATCTGCAGGTGGAAGGGGTGGCTCCCGTACTTTCTACACTACTACAGCAGCAATTCTCGGTTCAAATATTTGCGCTGTAGCGTAAGGCCACCACTCTGGCATGTTTATTCCACCTGTCGTATGTTCATAAAAGTTTTTCTTTTATCCCTTCTGTTATCATCATTATGGCACAATGCCTTTCCAGTGGCAAGGGTACTCCTTTCATTGGTGTGCTTTCTCCAGGATGGCTCTGCCCTCTATCGTATCTCTCATGTGTTGCTGTTTCGTTTTCTGGTCGAGTTAGAATAAATGAAAGTGTTCCTTCCTTGAGCATGGCTGCGTGATCGCTTTGAGATGGCTACTTGCACGGCACCTTCAACTGTTGATTGGAGCAACTGCTCTTCCAACTCCCAATATGAGCCAAGCTCTGACTCAAAAGATGGCAGCTTGTCACCCGCAGAAGAGGCAACTTCAGCCGCATCAGATTATGACCCTGACACCATGATGTTTTTGATTCTGATACGTGTTTTATTTCTTTTGTCAGATAGTAATATGAGGACCATATCAAGAGTTTCAACATTATTATGTTAAGGGGAGCCGGCTACAATGAAAATGAACTTGCGGCGACCGACAGGTTTTGACATTACATTGGTTGGACTGTGTGGAGAGCGATTCGCTGATAGCATCATTCCACTACGGGCGACACTAGCAGCAGCAACAGTGAAGTGAGCGCGAAAACTTCGCAGGCTCAGAGGGTCTTGAAAATATGAAACTGTACTTTTGGCTGCAGACTCCCAATTTCAACAAAATTAAATTGTTTTGTCATTGAAATTCCTTTTTCCTCGGAAATTTTTAAGGCTCGTTCTGTGTAGGAAAAGTCAGTCGGTAACTGTACCTTTATTACATAAAAGGTCCAATTTCAATACAATGCAATTTCGACATAATGAAGCTTAACGGGGCCCTGAACCACCCCTCGGGCTTGGTGAAATAACATAGTCCGCGGGTAGCATGCACTGTTGTAAACATCTCAGCCAAGTTCTGCCGTCGTCGGTCCGTGGAGCTCGCAAGCGGAGCGCGAAGTCACCTTTTTCTCAAATGCTCTCGTTTTGAAAACCCCATGATCCTTGCTCTTTTCTGTGTGCTTTATTTCGTAATAAAGCACACTCCAATACGTGGCTGCTATTGGTCGCTGCCACGAGTCCAGTGGCTAAGCGCACTGCGGTTCTCCGAGGACAGCCACGTTTGGCTTACATTTAGCGTGGGCGTAGGCACCAAATCGGACATTTGAACTGCGCATCATAGTGACGTCTCCGCCGTAGCCTTCACAGTGCAAGGCTGTGAAGGCTGTGAAGGTGGCGCTTTGGAGGAGGAAAGGGAGCACAACGGAGGCCGTGTTTGATTGCCGATAACTCCGCTTCTGCTGAACGTATTGAAGTACTTTTTGCGGCACAGTGATTCTGAAATAGCCCATTTTCACTTCAAATGTCTTTCTCCACTTCGATAAAAAGTGATTCAGGGCCCCTTTAAGAGCTGATTTTACCGATTTTGTTATATGAAGGTTCTACTGTAGTCGGCTACACCGAGTTTGATACTTAAATATTCGATTTAACATGGAAATTAATGCGTACTTGGAGCAAATTCTCCCCCCGAGTTGTGGATATTTCAGCAAACAAATACTAATTATTTGCAGAGTTAGGCTACATTTTTGATAAGATTAAAATATTTCTTAGGTCTTGTATTCATCGCACAGAAGTGTAGTCTAAAAGAAAACCTGAGAATAATTTAGGTAACACAAAGCCCTTAATAAATTTTGAAGTGGAGAGCCTGCTGCTTAAAGTTTAAAGTCATACTATATTAAAAACCTATGAAACAGGTAAATTGCACAATGTTCTTACATACCACTTGAAACTTGACTTCATCGCTGATATGATTGTTGTTTTGACCGGGCTGACTTTGGTGTACTTTGACGATTTGCTCATAGTTACTGTGGACAGAAAAAAAAGAATTAACGAAATATCCACAAGGGCAAAATCCCAGCAACATTTTTCACAGTCACTGGACCACAAATGAGAATCTTACACTTTCATAATCTGCAGAGCAACAACTTCCTTCCTCAGTGCTGTAAGTTCTTCTTCGTGCTTTTTTTTCTGTTGTAGCAGAAACGTGATGTAATCTATGGCTGCAGAAATAGAAAAGTACAAATGTGTGAGAAAAGATTCATGAAGGCAACACATCTGCAAAGAGGCCATAAATACGAAGGATGAGCTTTAGCCCAAGAAGACACTGGAGTAATTGCATTATGCATACACTTAAGGCGCATATGGAGGCAAGCTAAAGAAATTAACGTTTAAGGTGTTGAAAGCACCACTTTTACCAAGAACAGAGCTTCCTTGAAAATGAGGCAAACGGACAAGATTGGTGCCACCACTAAAACTATGTCACCAGCTACTGTGACATGTAGTAACAGGGATGGAAGCGGCCAAGGGTGTTTTGCAGCAGCTCTGGGAGCAGCGGATTTGGCCCATTGGAACAGGTTTGGAGCAGGAATGGTTCGATTTGGAGCAGAGAACATGCGTTTTGCAGCATGTAAGGGTGAACATGACTGAAATACAGACAAATCAAGAAAAAATGCTCTTTATTTGACTTTGAAGAATAATATTAGGCTATGGAGAATGAGTTCTGCGGAAGCCCGCAAAGTGGACGAAAGTTCACTTAAGAAAAAAAAAATGTTATACACCTGACAAAGAAAACCTGTACAGTGGAACCTTGATGATATGATCACGGCTAATATGAATTTCCGGATGATACAAATTTTTCTGCGGTCCCGGCCGAGCCCCATTACTTTGCAACGTGCTAGAAAACGGTTGTTACGAATTGATCTTCGACCCACGTCGGTTGATACGAATAAATGCCGCCCCACCGACGGCCGCGAAAGAGAACAGCGCACAGTCACACGCTTTCTCCCTTTCTCTTTTGGTGCGGAGGCGCGGACGCGACGCCAGACAGCGCGGAGGCCACGAATGGGCGCGAAGAGTTCGAAGCGGTGGCGCTTTTGTTGCTTTTGTGCTTTTCCTCCTTTTCTGCGTGCCATCGGGCGGAGTGGCTGCTGTGCTTCGTCGCAGCGAGCTATGTCTACCGAGATACGATCTCAGCTGATTCGCGCGGCCGTACGCCGAGGCGCGGGAGCCTCCGTTGGCGCGTCTTCTGTCGGCTGCGTTATCGGTACCGACGGCACAGGGCGATTGTGGGTTTTGCTGCTGGAGTCACACGGTGCAAGATAGCGCGGCACGTAATCCACGGTGCAAGGTTGCGCTCGTTCAGTCGGGTGCTCCTCCGCTTCTCCCGCTAATCGCCGTATTTTTCTTGCCGTAGGAGCGCTTCCGTATTCCGAAGGCGTGCTTCGTCCAAAGTTTATTCGCCAACGAGCGACGATCCATCACTAACCTGGGAGTTCTCAGTAATCCGAATTCTGTGTGTCAAGCGAAGACGCCGACGTGGTTTACGAAGCAGAGAACTGCGGTTGCCATCTTGCCCCTGCCACAGCAGCAACCAATGGAGATACGCCTTTCAGCACGGCAGCCAATCGGAGGCCCGCTTTTATCAGAGGGCCCGTGTGACTACCTATCGCAGACCCGCGCTTCTTTGGTGTTTGTGCGTTTGTTACAAGTTGGCGACGACGGACGAATTGAGAAGCGAACCGGCGAAACTTTGAGCTTTCGAACGATACCAAGATGGCGGCGCTCGGTGGCGGGAAATACGAGATATGGCTCCGTGAACTGCGGTGATTTTGCGCGATTTAAAGCTATTTTCTCGCCCGGCGCACTGACGAATTAAACTTTTTCGGGCACTTTCAGTGCGTTTTCAGCCAAACCATTTTGATGCAGCGTAGATTAGGTGTTGCAGATACCCAAATGCGTGGTTTTCAAAAATCGATTTTTTTTTCGCGATTTTCGCGATCTAATCCCCGCGTCCCCCCTTAATTTAGCTAGTTTTAATTGTGTTTCGATGATACGAATTTCGGCTAATACGAATATTTTTCGTGACCCCGTGACATTCGTATCATCGAGATTCCACTGTATGCACTCCTCGGAAATCACTATTAAGTACCGGACGTGCCAGCTAAATGTGGCCAAGAAAAAAAAAAAAAAAAGGCACCAAAGGATTTACGAAAACAGCACCCATTGTATGTTGTCAGGTTTTTGTTAATGCCAGTCAAGAGTTTTTTTTTTTCATTGTGCCCAAGTAACTAATATTTAAGTTTGATTAGCTAATACTAATTACCTCACTTATTGGACAAGGATACTGGATAATTAATGTAAATCCTAGGTTGTTTTAAATGCAGTTATCGCTCATGTTTCAACATCCTCCGCATCTTTTTTATTGACATCTCGTCGATTAGGCAAAGTTTATAACGTTAGGTAATTATATGTATTCGTGCACAATGAACAAGAAATACTGACTGCGACCCCCCAACCATGAACAACACCCATCAACATAAAGTGAACGCCGTTCACGTAATGCCCTCTGTTATTTTTAAAATTCTTGGCGATATTCAGTTGGCATAGCAGAGTACCACAGAAGAAATGCGAAGTTACTTTGTTTGTCATTGCAGGTTTGCCAGTATTCCACATAACTTGGCGACAAGAAACAAAAAATAAATAAAACTGACATTTATGAAAAGAATAAAGGGGAAAAACATGTTCAGGGGCTTTCCAATCAGCATCGCCGACCAATATATTGCACAAGCTCGATTATTAGCGCTACCCCAAAAGTCAATGTAAAACGGCGACCAATATTTGGTATGCCAAACAATGGTTTCTTAAAATTTTTCTATTATCTGCGCAAGTCGCGTTGTGAACCTCATTGCCGCGAATGCAATTTCTGTCGTTCACGTACTATGCAACCCTTTACAACCGCCACTCGGCCAGTACGGTGGACTAAAATTGAAACCTTACACCCTCGGTTTGCGTTTTGCAGCCGTAAAGTCTGATTTTGTATGGTGTGGTTGTGTACAATATAGAGTACTGGAGTGCAAATTTCAGTGATGATTACGGTAGCCATTCAATATTTCTGGTCAAGAGTTTCACAAAAGCAAGCAGCTCGTTTGTCAGCTTGCCGTACTAACATCCTGCTAACCGGACATGGCGCACGTGCGAAACAATATTTTAGCGCTACACGTATAGCATTCACCATTAATTGATGCCGATTTACCAATAGGGTGTACAAACGAGCCCTAAAATGTATAACTACAGACCGTACGACTAATTCATTCAGCTGCGAGCGTGGCTTTCTTTCCCAACTGCCCCATAAAAAAAAAGTGCCAGTTTAAATGATCTTTAGCTGGTCCGCACATTATGCAAACGCGAAAGACATAGAACATTCCTAATGCACTGTACAGCACAAAAGATTTTTGTTTTCCTGCAGCCAAGTTACAATGCGCCAACAGATTACAACGGATTGCTTTAGCTTGGCTCTAGGGCTAAATGCTGGCCAACACATGGCTGTGTGTTTGCCACTGAACACATACATCCTGTAAAATTTAGCGACTTCATTAGAAGTTAGTGCTTTGGCGCAAGTTGCCATAGCGCGGTGGTTTGGCGCAAGATGGCACCATTGGCACAACACTTCCATCCCTGAGCAAGCACGGTTCATGAAGCGCTGAGACATACACTACCACAGCTAATCCCTCACCTACTATTTTTCGATTTCTAAACACAGTTGAATAAAAATGGAGGTCGAACGAACGCAGGCTAACTGCACTGGCCGTGCAACTACAGTTCAATGAGGACACATGGACACTTACATTTCTGAAGCACTGTCGCCTTGCTCATCTTGAATGAGTTTGTGCTGTCTTGTTGGCATGTGGGCACCAGCATCTGTAGGTCATCGTAACCTTTTTTGATGGCATCCCTCCGTTTCTGCTCAGCTTGTGTGTGGGCTTCCCTTCTACGTTCTTTGTAGCTAATGGTGGACTTGTGGTCACTGTCCTCATCATCTGCACAGACGGGAGACCTTACATGATCCGCTGCCATTAAACTTGCACTTACAGCCGCGTCAACAAAACGGATTCTATCGCAAAAAATATCTCGTGAAGCAGTACAGTGGGCTACAAGGGAAGCTGTAGCTTTGAAAGTGCAGCAGAGGATTATTTGATGAATATTACGAAATTTGCAGATACTGGGCAGGTTCAGTTGATACAAGACAGGGTTATTTCTCTAGAGAGCTCTTGGAAGGGCATTTGCCTCACAGAAAACTTAAAGTGGGGCTAATGACAATGACATAAAGACCTGCTGTGATGAACTGCTCACCCCCGGTGCAAACACAAAGGTGGCACTACTTGTGTTCCAAGGATGTTTTGACAGGAACATAGAATACGCTTGTTAAGACATAAACACACCCGTGGCCAAAGAGGTGGTGAGCAAGAAAGAAGCCCAAGCTGGCCAGTATACCACTGCCGAGAGATGTTGCCAAGCTGAGAACGAGCTGTGCTAGAAACTAATGCTTTTAAGAGAAGTTATGCTAATCATTGTATTTTGACAGTGTCACATGAAAATTAAAATATTTGTCCGTTTGAATGCATGACTGTGTTTCTTCTACCTCCATTTTTTTGTCTTACCCTCAGTGGCCTCTTTCACATTGTAAGCTGTACCCCAAAGACTGAGTGACTCCTATCAAACAATATTGCACTTTTTTCAGCTGTGTCTCCAATATAAATTTGGTTGAAAGAAGAGTCCTATCACGTGACCAAAACGGGACATGACAAGACGGCAGAAATTACTTGCAAGAATACACCACTTCTGTTTTAACAAGACCTTCAATATATAATGTAACTTCAGTAACCAGCTGAATCCTCTGGTTGAGTGAGGCATTTTACATTTAATAAAATAATGGCCCTGTAAATTTTTCAAGCTTTCTGTTCTCTCATCTCTGCATACAGTCTTAAAAACATTTTGCGAGTAGCATTTAACTTTTTCTAGCTCGCTTAGACTTGTACAGCCAGTGGACAACAAGAGGAACAGAGAAGGAACGCACTGGCTGTTTCTCTTTTAGTGTGATACTTTTTACAAAGCTAGACAGATGCTACATTTTCTTCAACAGCAGATCGTGTGTATAATAGCATCACCAGCTGTATACCACATCGCCATTCAAATGCTTCCAATTATCCCATAGCTACGTATAGCAAATTCTTCTGCCAAAGTGAAGCCATGATTTTGGATGTCCAGCTCCAAGGGAAGATCCAGATTTTTCTCCTGAAGGGAAAGTCAGGGAGCAGGGAATGATTATGATGATGGGACCTTCAATTCAGCAAATATGCACATGCAATTACCCTGGCCCTTGTTGAACACTCCAAATTTAAGAAAGGCTGCTGTATATTATTGTTCTTTGGGTGTAAACAGCTTACAACTACTGCTACAAACCATTTCAGTAATTGCCAGTCTCCAACATATAAGCTGTATACACTCCTTTATTCTATTCCGGACACATCAGCACCCACCACGGTGGCTCTGGCTGTAAAGTTCTGCTGCTGAACACGAGGCCGTAGACTCAATTCACGACTCCTGTGGCCACATGCTAATGGAGGTGGAATGCAAAAATGCTCATGTACTGTGCTTTAGGTATAAACCAAAGAACCACATGCGGTCAAAATTAATCCGCAGCCTTTCCATTACAGCGTTCCTCATCGATCACTGGGCAGCTTCAGGGCATTGAACCCCACAACCTAACCCTTTCTCTACCACTGATAAGTACTGCCGTAAGCAAATTTGTACCAATATAGCCGACGACGAGTATAGTTGTCATGAAGCCATGCTTCGGGAAATCTCTGGGAAATTTGGTACACTTTTTCTCATTTCATGTGGCACCGAAAGTGCTAACTAGTATTGCATCAGTGATTGATTCTCTCGAATTCTTTGCATTTCAACAATGTCAAGAAAAATCTGTTGGATGTTATCTGAGCAATCTAGAAACTGCAAATAAATAGTAGAAAACTAGCGATTGGAGGAAGTTTTGGTGATTTCATTAGCTATAACTGAATGCGTTAACTTATGATAAGATTTTTTACTTGAATTATGTCTTTAGATAAAGTCTATGTAAACGCATTAGATGTTAGCATTAGCACTGTGCAGCACTTTCGGTGGATACCATATGAGCAAAGGGTCATGGTTGGTAAAAGATAGACAAAATTTAAAAAAAAATTTATTTTGTTTGTAGATGGGAAGGCAGGAGAAAGGAGTGGTGTTGATTCCACCATGGGCAACAAACAGTTGAGTGGGGAGGGGCTGTCAGGACATCCGGACATACCCCCTGGAGCATGCATCTCCACACTTAGAAAACATGATTGCTCATACTGGGGGCAATGGAACAATGTCTTCTGTCATCAAACGTTATAGGGGCTCTCCAACATCTGAGAAAAGTGAGGATATGCCTGGTATTAAAGGACTCCTCCTTGTGAATGTATTCCAACTAAAATTATCTTAATATGTATAGTACGAACAGTTATTGGCAATCAAATGCTACCACTGCCACGTTTTGCATAGCCATACCCCTCTTTAGAACGGTTCCCACACTGCTCCACCAATCAACATAAACATTTGTACCAAGATGACCTCAAGACTGCGTGGCACGGCCCCCCCGTCACGCTGTCCAATTTTGTGGGTGATTGTATTGGCTCAATTAAATCATCCTTCTTGACTAAAAACCACCCTTGCCCCATTAGTGAAGAGATTTGTACAAGTTTCCTTCTGCCAGGGACACAATGTTTAAAGAAATCCACCCAGTAGCCATTCTGTTAGCTCCGCGTAAGAGTAAAGAAAAGGAAGTGGTGGGTGGCAAGTTGAAGGGGAGACAGTCCCTTTGAGCAAGATATTTTGGCACCGAACCTGCATACAAAAGATTATTCTAACTCAGACAATGATGATGATAGTGTAGCAACTTAGCACATTTTATTGTGCTCAAAAATTGTTTCAGGCCATAATTGTCTTCAAGCCAATAACATGTATGAAACAACTTACTGTCAGCAGCCAACAAATATTTGTACAAAAATGGTAGTGAGGTAAATTCACATTCAGATGTTTCAGTCGTTTACAAATAAATATTTCACCTCAAATTATAGGGAGAAGCAGCTGACTACCTTCAGTGTCAATTTATTTTTTTCATTGTTTTTTGCACACTGTGTACGTAATCCTTTAAAGTGTTAATGAAATGTTATCATGTCAAGCTGTGCTCATTATCATACAGCTGAGGACACCCAATCACAAAATGCTAATATGCAAAATAACCAACACAAATCCAACAGAACAATGGACACCTACAGCACACTACATGCACAAGCTGGTTAAAGTGCTGGCGAACAATCTTGCATAAGCCATTGGCAATGTAACTGTGTTGCTCACGGCAGACACTTGAACTATGCCGCAGCAGAAAAGTCACCAGTAGCTGACGTTAACACGTGAACTACCTCTCCTAAAAAGTGACCAAATGTTGCTTACAGATTCGGTGAATTGGTGAGAAATATGGCTTCACTTTCTGTTTTTCTTCTTTCTGGGGTTTTACGTGCCAAAACCAGTTCTGATTATGAGGCACGCCGTATGGAGGGCTCCAGACTAATTTTGACCACCTGGGGTTCTTTAACGTGCACTACAACGCAAGCACCAGGGGCGTTTTTGCATTTCGCCTCCTTCGAAATGCGGCCGCCGCGGCCGGGATTCTATCCCGCGATCTCGTGCTCAGCAGTGCAACGCCTTAGCTGACTAGGTTCATGAATATGTTCATGAATATGTTCATGAATATAAAGCGTTGTACCTATGAAAATTACCTCGGCAGACATTTAGAAACAAAAATAAGAGGCGAAGGAAGGACGCAGCGTCACGAGTTGAAAGAGGAGTAAAGCCCGTTTCACATGGTGCGATTTTGCAGTGCGTTTTTCGCAGCTACGATTTCCGCAAATGCGAAATTCGCAATCCCGTTTCACATGGATCCACGGCAGCTGCGTTTTTCGCATACTCGTAGCACAGGGTTTGCAAACTCATATATTGTTTGGTGTATGTTTTACCAACTTTTTTTTTGCTAAATTAACGACTCTGCAATGTTTCTAAACTATATATTTAAACTCCTGAAAGTTTTATTAACGTAGTTATTGACTCCTGAAAGCTTTATTAACATAGTTATTGAAACAAAAAAATAAATAAAGCGATCCAGCAGCTTTTACTTGCATTCCGACTGGCGATGACGTACGAGCGAGCCACCTCCTATTAGTTGTCTGTTTCCACCGCTACAGTGGCTACCACCGCATCTGCGTTTTCGCAGAGTTCAGCACGCCGAACATC
The DNA here is from genome assembly GCF_013339745.2 of Dermacentor silvarum. Classification (NCBI taxonomy): domain Eukaryota; kingdom Metazoa; phylum Arthropoda; class Arachnida; order Ixodida; family Ixodidae; genus Dermacentor; species Dermacentor silvarum. Next base: position 155,543,769 of record NC_051159.1, on the reverse strand, counting down.
GAAAAATCGCACGCACGAAGGGTCCGAAGGCCTATTTCCCGCAGCTGCGAATTCGCACGAATTCGCACTTGCGAATTCGCCGACAACATCGCACCATGTGAAACGGGCTTTATCGCACTAAACGCCTACAAGCAGTCCACCATTTATATTAAAAGGGAAATTCTGAAAACAACGAATCGTGTTTCTCAGCCACTTATTTCTTACTTGTTTATTTATTTATTTTTTCATAAAGCTCGAAATCAGTAATCGTTCGACTCGATTGGAGATCTTGCAACAGAAAGATTGTTCTAGTTTTCTCAAACAGCACCTAACCTGTGTTGTGAGCCGAAGACGACGTCAGGATATTGTCTATGGATCCTGTCGACGACGTCCGCGAGAAACAAAACTTGTCCGGTAATGTTGGACTCGACAGGCCCGCCTTTGGATCCCAATCTGAAAGAGTAAACACATACATGAGAACACGCTTGCAGAGGGTGAGACGGCATATGAATGTAGCATACAGCAGAAAACGGCAACGCGAGTGGTCAACTCACCTGAATCGTGTTTAGAGTCGTTGCTCATGGCTTCAGCCATTTCTGGGGAGCATTCCAGGTTTTCTGAAAACAGGACATCCCGTTATGATGGCAATGCCGCAACTTATGTCACCACGCTCGCGACGATGAGTAGCATTTTCGTTTCAAATAAGAGAGATACGCAGGGTTATTCAAAGATGCGGCACTGTTATGCAAGCTAAAGTTCAATTAGGCAGACAGTGAAGGCGCAACAAGCCAACAGACGAAATAAAATATATGCACTATACGTTATCACATGAGGTAAACACCTGTAAACAGCCACATAGCTGCGGTGCCGTGCCGGTACTTTCTATTTAACCCATGCTCGCGAAGCGAGTGCCAGTGGACGTTACACTTGCCAAGTCAAAGAAGGAAGGTTGCCGAGTCTTGGCAGTTACCGCACGAGGGAAATACCTGCCGCCGAGCTGCATACAGCAACAAAAATCGCACTCGAAGCCATCATTACTACGCCATATCTTGGACACGTTTCGTGGTAGACGTAAGTTTCCATAGCATCATCTAGATTAGGGGAAGTACACATAGGACACATATCCTTCCATGCCTTCGAGTATTAGTATGGTAGACAGCGCCAAGAATAATAATGAAGGTTATGTTACATTTTAAACTGCACAAAAGTTTTCTACAGAAAAAAATAACAACAAATATTTGAAATTAGGTACAGCTTAATTTTATTGAAAATTATCAGTGAGAATGAGAAGTAGACAGCACAATGTGTATGTATATGTTAGCTTTTCGTATTTTTTTCTGTAGTTCTAATTACATAACTGTGTAAAAGTTACATTTTTAAGTTTAAGACGAACTAGTTTTGCCGATTGCTACCAAATAACTCTCGAGTAATCTTGAGGGAAAGTATGCCAGTACGCTGCCAGCGTCTGATACAGTCTGATGTAGCTGATGTTGGACTGGGCGTACCCAACTAAACTAAAGTTTTCTGGTGAAGACTGGCGTGATATTTGCCTACAACCTGCTGATTTGGTAAGTTCATTGCGAAGAGATGCTCACTCCGGTCAAGGTTTACGCAATTTGGCGAGCGTGTAGCGTGGTTTGCTTGTCCGTTTGATGTGCTGTAAGCCTAACTGCTTTGAAGGGACGTGACGCTGTCATCCCAGTTCATTTCGTGCCAAATGGTCGTAGCGTTCCTTGTTTACTGACGCATTATCAGGTATTGTGTAGTTTCTGGCATTGATATTTCTTTGCATGCGTGGATAAGCCGCGGCTTAGATAAAAGCGCCATATACCGGCAGAAACGGTGCGGCGAATTGAGCCTTAGAATATTGCAAGATGAATGCCAAGTGGTGCACCTTGTCGGTGGATCGGGTCTACCGCGCATCATCTAAACTGCAACTACTAGCATTACTCATGTCATCAGACTACGAAGGCGTCCTACAGCGTTCCCCGTTTGCGCTGTAGCGTCATGTCTCAAAATTTTCCTTTTCAGTCGGCCTCAAAATGCCTTCCGTCATGGCTGATCTTATGACGCTCATCCAGCACGAAATTCCCGATGGACGGCAAAACATCCACGACAGCCACACCAATCTTGAAAAGGTTGCGGAGTACTGCGAGGCCAACTACTTTCAGGTACTGGCACCCGATACTTGACTCGCCGTTCTCGATCACAGTTGGGTTGTTTGAAACGCGTGGTGAGTGATCAAATATGTATATGGTATTACAAGTTTTATAATGTGGTCTTTCATGTGTATGGAACTTAATCAGGCAAGCAGATGGAACACACGGACACAAAAAACTCCCAACCTAAAATTAATGTTTATTGGACTGACACCCATGGCACATGGTATACCTGCTATGCCAACTGATCACTGCGATGTCAGATTTCAGTGTCAACATCGAGATGGTGCATGAAGTCTGCAGAAGTCGCAAAAAAATAAGCGAGTGTCCCTAGCCACCGGAAACCTTGGAAAAGCCATGGAATTGTCAAGGAATTTTTCATTTTACTGAGTAAAGTTATGGAATATGACATCCATAGTTGCAAATTAATGTTGGTTGATTTGCCGCAATGTTATTAGGCACTTTGCAGCACAGCAAGTCAGCTTTTCTGTACAATGATTCTGTTTTCAATCATCATAATAAATTGTTTCGTACATTGTGTGCAGCACTGGCTTGCAAGACAGTGCGACTTTTTACCACAGTACAGTTGTTTATAGGCTGTGTCTATTCTCCCGGTAGCTGGGAGAACTTCCAAATCAAATTTCTGTCCGGCACTCACCTCCTATTGGCTCTCGGAAGGTTAGGTTAGGTCAGGGCACACCTGCAGGCTCTCGTGTAGACCTGCAGGCTGTTTTTCCTGGCAGTCCTTGCCGGCAGTTTTGTCACGTGACTTCCAAGCACCAATAAGAGGTGAGTGTCGGGAAAAATTTATTTAAAAAATTCTCCCAGCTGCCAGGAGATATAGACTCAGCCTTGTTTATATGTAGGACCTGCTATACGTGAAGCATCTTGTGTGTTGCTGTGAAAGATATGGATAGTGCTGGGGCTAAACGGGTGGCACATAGCAGTGGCGCACCGACGGGGGGGGGGGTTCGGGGGTTGTAACCCCCCCCTGAGGCCGACTTCACCCCCCCTTTTGTTTAACCCCTTTTCTCTCCTTGTGCATTTGAGTACTGCAACTAAGATGTAAGACACGCAATCGTCTGCACACTCACAAAAAGCACATTTTTTGACAATTTCCCATGAAGAAATTGAAATTAGGGCTGTTTAGATGATATTGGCAAGCTGTCAACCCCCCCCCCCCCCCCCCTGGCAGAGATCCTGGGTTCACTACTGGCACATAGGGTACATAAAAACGAAGAACTGAAGGCGTTAGCTTGCCGCAGAGCATTATTATTATTTTTTTTTTCGGATGAGTTGGTGCTGAATTGCAGCCAATACGATTATTGAAGTCAGTTTTAATAGTGTAACAAACACAGTAGGTAGCACTGTTACTCTGTGCTGCCCAGTGTGTCGGAATGGAACAAAAAACTGGTATTTTTGACCGGAACAAAAACGTAACCGAAACATTCATTATTTTGTTTTAGAGTGGAACCGAAATATTTTTGATTGGTTTTTGGTTCAAGGGGAAAGTCGGCAATCTGCAACAAACGACGTCAGGCAACGTCAGAATTAGCGCGCATCTCAGGGGTCCGCTTAAGCTCGTATCTCGGGCAGTGATAGTGCGAGCGATAGCCGGTCGAGTGCTCCACTAATCAAATCCTGCCGCTCGTTGCACTAGCAGATCGGCATCGTAGCAAAACCCATGGCTTGTGCTCTGAAGACCTCATCGTTTCGTTTTCTATGGGTACAGCACTGTTACCAAAGCTTATTGTTCGTTTTATTGGAACAGCGGTCTCACATTTCGGCGAGTACACTCAGTTACGTGCTGCTTCTGAGATCACATTCAGTGCCTTGACTCAAGGTACGGAGATTGATCTCAGAATTCATAATAGCCCGAATAGTGCGAAGCAAGGACGGCCTCACCGAGGGCGAGACGACTAACGCAAGCCCTCGTCGTCAGCAGCATCACATTGGCACTATCAAACCACGCTCAAAACGGTTACTGCGCGCATAGACAAATAAATTGAGAGGAAAGTATTTGAGAAATATAAATACTGAGAAAGCTATTCTCAAATTGAGAAAAATACATTTTATCATTACTTTGCCTCGAAAGAAACCCAAAATCGTTACGAACCGTTACAAGTAATTTTTTATTTTTTATTTTTTTGTTCTGAAGCAACACCGGAATGGAACTTTCTTCAATGACATGAAACTAAAACCAGAACGAAAAATATTTTGTTCCGACACCTTTGTGCTGTCGCACACATGAAGAACAACATGCAGAGACTGTATATGGAGGAAGGGGCTGTACATAGCATAGACCTAAAGTGTGGAGCCGCCATTACTGCTGCACTAATGCATTTTGTTACTATTAAAACCCGGTTTTAAAACGTGTCTTCATTGGCTACTATAGGGCAGCTATGTGGCATAAGCCAAATCTGCCGCGATGAAAATAAGCTTCTGCTGCACTGCTGAAAAAGATCCATTCTCTTGAATAAATGCTCGTATATAGCAGAAATTTCAACTCCAAGTGTGCTGTGCTTAGTAGGAAAATGCAACAGGAAGAGCAACGTAGCAGTGTGGCGAAAGCCACATGTCCAGCACTCCTTCAGTGCTCTCACATAGGAAAAGAATGCAGTTAGCAATTGCAGTAAAGTTGTATGAGAATCAATGACAGTGGGTGGGTCAGTGACCTAACTTTTGCAATTTTTTTTTTCTTGCATAAAAATGCTTTCACTGAATTCCCTTGACTGTCTAATGAGCTATCATTCACATTTAATGTGGCCCACTACAATGTGCCTTTTACTGCAGAACACAAAAGTATAATTTTCTCTAATTTGAAACCACTTCTCCTTTTGTATTGTTTGTTCCATGACAAATCACTTTATTCAATTATGTTTAAGACTGCCACTATCTGATTATAAAATGACAGTGAGCAAAGCTTAAAATTCTATAAACTTCAGACCTGCTCCAAATTGTGCTTCTTGATTTAACAATAAATACAGTAATAGGCTGGAAGGTGATGCAGCCTCTAGTTGAAGTTGATGAAGTACAATATGTTACTGGTTGAGTTTGGGGTGAGAATGAGGTGTATGAACCTCATAATCATTTGTAAGAGCTCCGCTGGTGTGAGAATGTTTGATCGACGATTGCTAGCGGTTGAATGGCCTTCAAACTTTTTTGAACAGATACATAGAGATGTCTGGCACCCTCTGCATGTTTCTTCTTTGTTCTTCAAAAGTCTGCTTTGGGCCAGTATAACGTAAAACTATTCCAATCTGTTTTTATTTTAAATCAACCATTAGCCTTCTGTAATAGGTCAGAATGGTCCAGAAAGTCCAGCCCATATAGGCGGACAGCACGTACATATGGGCAGAGCCCGAAACGTTTTGACCTATCACGGAGGGCTAATGGCCGATTTGGAATAAAAACAGATTGATATAGTTCTACTTTATACCAGTGTTGGTCAATAATTTCTTTGGGTGTGGTATGGTAATACAAAGGCGAGTAGCAAGCGAGTGCCGGTCTCATTCTGTGCCACTCCTTCGAATTACTAAAATTTCCGTGGTGCGAGTGATGTGTAGTGCTTATCCAAGTGCTAAAGGTAGCGTCGCTGCACACGACACTCTATCGTGTCAATGTTTGCATGAGGGCTGTAGGAAGAGTACCGGACGGCACTACCTTCAGGATTGGCCCACATTTTAGACTGCCCTATCTTAGGAATCGGCCCACGAAAAAGGCTAGACTTAGACATAGTCCATGAGCTAAAGTGGCCACAATTCATCAAGCAAAACATTGTCTTCAAAACAAAATGATGGTGAATAAGGGGCACACATAAAAGTGCAATTTCTCTAAATTACACAAAATGTTTTTGTACTCATAAAATTAGACGCAACTTAAAAAAATTATTGGCGCTGATGTAGACAACCATTTAGTTTTCTGGAAGAAATATTTTTGGAATGTGCTTCGGTAAGTTTATTAGTCACAAGTTTTTAAATATAAATTGAAGGGGGTCTGCTTTATGGCTGGTGCATTTGGCCTGAAATAACCCTACTGCACTAGTATTAAAAAATAACAGTGAATATTCCATCTGGGTTTGACCAGCGGATTTTTAAGTGTTAGAGCTATGGTCACTGGTCTGTGACTTTTTTGAAGAAGTTCTTTTGCACAATTTCAATTTTGTGCAATATTTTTATTCATATTTTATCACGGCAGGATTACGCTCCCCATAGAGCCAGACCAAAGCAGTGGTTGAAATTTCAGATGCCCTGCAAGGCATCACTTGATCTCATTAGACACCATCCACTTATATGGCATTGCAAGTGATAATACCACATAATCTTAAGTGCATTTGCCCACGGTAGTTTCAGCACAGGTGCACAGGCTAAAAATAGGTATTTTCAATGTGAGATTGGCTCAATGTGTTTAAAGGCTCATTCACACCAGCGACTGACAGTGGTCGCGCGACCAAGCTGGTCGCAAATGGTCTTTTCTCGAAAAGCGACCATTTTCGGCCAGTCGCTCGCTGCTTGATTTTTTAGTCGCGCAACTGTGGTCGCAAAGCTGCTCAACTAATCAGCGCCGCGCCGAAAGTGATGTTATGTGTTTTTATCCGGTGGTGGAGTCCACGCCAAATGCAATGTCCGCGCCACCATATGCAGACTACAGGCCGGTAGTTGGTGTCTTCTCTTGTGATGCTGGGACGCAGCAACATGTTGAATATACGCAGTCACATTCGCTGGAAGCTACATAGCAGGAAAAGAAAGCACAACACAAACCCTTCTTCCAACTGCCGTTCGTTGGATGAGCACTCCACCCAAAGGTGAACAGTGGGTGGCTTCGCTTTAATATGTATTATGCACCGAATCCCACGCAATGCGAACTAGAAATTACAATTTGCTCTCTATAATACTCGTCATGCGCACAAAGTTCAGGCAGGAGGCGGCTTGTGTGGCCGGCCCCTTCACGCGAGCGGAGGCATGGGTGCACTCACCAGCATCGCATTTCTTTGGAGGCTTCCGCGCTGCTACAGCTGACACCACGGCAGAGCACATCAGCACAAGGACGTCTTCCTGTTCGCTCGAATCAAAATCCAGCCATCGCTCCAATAAAAATCCATGGCTGTTGCCGAAACGCGAAACCAATTTACCCAGTGCCAGTGAAGTGCACACGAACGGCTTAGATTCCTAGAGTTCTCGCTGAGAACGATAATCTCCGGGATTGCGACTTGCAGGTCACACTCAGCTGGGCTTGCCAGTGTGAACATCGGTCGCGAGTTCGCAAATGGTCGCGCGACCTCCTCAAGTTGCCGGTGTGAATGAGCCTTAACGCTTTTACCCTATGCGCCGCCGATGCAGATGCTGCGACTATGATTGGACTCGTCAATATTGGGGTCACCATTGGAGTTAGGCGTGTGTGTGCTGATCAGCTAAGTTGGAATTGTCTGGCGAAGTCCGATTTTCAGATCAATATAACAAAAGTTATATTGATCTTTTGATATTTATAGGCTAGGACCTTCAGTCGGGATCAAATTAACGAAAAAACCTAATTAACCAAACTCAAATTAACACAAGTATACTGGACTCAGATTTGTCCTGTGCCAGTGTAAGCTGAAAATTTCCCCCTAAGTTTTGTTTTTTCTGGATTACCCAACTTTTTCGATGTTGCGAGAAAAATTGTGTTGAAGAAACAGTTGCCGTCTTATGTCTTTCTTTTTTTAGTCATGGAATTTTTAGTGCGAAAGTCATGAAAAAACTGGAAAAGGAGTTTGCTAGACACCATAAATACACAGAATGTAAGGGAACAGATTTGTCAAGGCTTTCCACACACTTGTGCACGCTTGGAAGTGTCGTGGCAGTTCAAGCTGGCCATGTAGCAGCAGTCTGGCTGATGAGCTGATTGACCATAAGTTTGAAGGTCTTGTTAGGTGAAGGCACCTGTGTGATGCATACACTGCAAGTTTTTCTGTCTCTTGCTCTTCAGTCTGAGAACAAGCATGCAGCCCTGGAGGAAACCAAGAAATTTGCAACCCAGTCTCTCGCCAGCGTTGCCTACCAGATCAACACACTGGCATACAACCTGTTGCACTTACTGGACCTGCAGACAGCTCAGCTCTCTGAGATGGAATCGCACATCAACCACATAGGTAGGGTTCTAAGTGTTATTTCCACTTTCTTTTTGCAGATTTGTTCTACTTGACTGGGTTACTTATCTGGAAAGTGAATTTATTATTTTTAATGAATGTCATTTGTTCACAAGGAAGCTTTTTTGCTTCATTAGCTTACGGTTTATCTGGATTTTGGATGGGATTTCAGTTATACCTGCAAAATATTTGTTTAAGTATAGCCAAATACGCCTTGCGTGTCTGTATAATTTCTATCAGAATAAAGTTCCACAATTGGTTATGTGGATAGCAGATGTGAATGGTATGCTAGCTCTGTCGGGGCATGTTGGCAGGGTCTTGCATCAAATTGGATTCATAATCTGTGCAGGAAGGAAGATTATTGGTTAACTATTGTTGTTACATTAGGGTTGCATGTTTCTGCATTTCTCTTTCCTTTTTTTTTTTTTTCTGGCTTGCTTAGAAGTCATTGTCTGCACAGATATTTTGACACTATTAATAGTTATTCTTCATGACTTACACATGCAAAAGTGGAGTTTTTGTTTACAAATAAAGGTAAAGTGGTAAGCTCAAGTGTTTTTGTCATGGAAATCGCACTGAAATAAAATCGAAACTTGGACTAGTGCGTCTTGCAAGACGGTTGAATCACAGCAAATTAGACAAATGATGACTGCAGAAACAAGATGCAGAGTGTCTGTGTTCCTTGTTTTTGTGAGCATCCTCTGTCTGATTAGCTGTGAATCACCTATCATGCATTAAATGTGACTAAACACGTAATAAACGAAAGTAAATGAAATTATTAACAAATATTCAATTAGGTAAATATTGTAACCGTGCCAACTTATCTTGTACTAGGGCACTTGGCGAAATTTCAGAATATGTCAAGTCTGGAATAAATTTTACTGCTGAGCTGGTATAATGCAACGAGCTCGAACCTATTCCATTTTTATCATCATCTATTCAGACCACTGACGAAGCCAAAGAGTTTGAAAATAATTACAATAGGAATCATTATGTTATCCTGGCCCAGATTCTTCTTTTCCATCACTTAGTTTCTTTGAACACTGAATTTTGCCGGTTTTAACGACCCTGCATGTATGTAGGCCAGACAGTAATGATCCACAAGGAGAAAGTGGCCCGGCGTGAAATTGGTGTGCTGACGGCCAACAAGAGCACGCTTCGCCAGCACAAGATCCTGGCCCCAGCCAGTCAGGAGCGTCCTGTCAAGTACATTCGCCGCCCCATCGACTACACTTTGCTGGATGAGGTTGGACACGGGCTACGCACGTCCTCGGCAGGGAATGGCGGCGCCAACAAAGCTCGCCGCATCCCGTCTTCTCAGGTCAGTGCCCTTAGGCTGAGATGTTCCACTGATGCCACAGCGATAAGCAGAACAGGCACCAGCGGAGCCTGGCCAGGCCACACACTAACCCAAAAATTTGAGTCTGCTACAGTAGACTTCCATTAATTCAACACTGGTTAATTCGATCCTGACTGAAGGTCCTGGCCGGTGTCCTTGCATTTCTATGGGCCAAAGCTTTCATTATTTGGATCCTACAATTGGATTTGCCAGATAATTCGAACTTGACCAGTCAACACGCCTGACACCAATGATGACCCTGAAAGTGACCCTTTTAGTCGCAGCGTCGGTCTCGGCGGAGCTTAGGAGACGGTGAATGCACTGAACACACGTCATTTCTAGTCGAAAACGCTTATTTTCGGCTCGCCCTGGGAAAATTTTGAAGCAACAACAGGGGGTAGCTCACAATATTTTCTTACGGTATTTACCCGATTAATGTGCGCCTTACTTTAAAGAAAATTTTGCCAGAAGTTACTTGTGCGTTGCAATCGGACATAGAACCAAAACCGCCATTGAAACATTTGCATACTTTACCGCATAACGCGGATGTATTGCAGCGAAGCGGACTTCAGGAAAATGGCTGCTACTGTGCAACAATTTTTCTTGCGATATATTCAGGTGCGCATTATTTCTACATTGTTTAGGAGGTTTAGTGCCATTTCTACGTTAATTTACTACTTTGAACTCGCAGAAAGTGGGCACATTAGATTCGGGGATGTGTTAGAATTGGGCAAATAGTGCCAAATGAAGCGGCAATGTGTTTAAGAATTTCGTTTGCATCTTGTGCCGTCAGGATCGAGAGTGCGCCTGCGGTGGTACTGCTATGCTATACCTACCACACGCCACAGAGTTTCCTACAAAGCATTATTCGACCCACTGAATAATTCAATCAATTTCGTTGGTCCCGCCAAGATCGAATTAACGGAAGTCCACTGTATTCTGTATTTGCACACCCCTACTTATTTGTATTGGGCAGTGGCAGGTTTCATTTAGCAATGAAGGGAAATTTAATGTCTCTCTTTCCTGACTGTAACAGGTCTTTTCTATCAACCTTCCCTGCTAGTCTTCCAGCCTTTCTTTACTTACCTCTGCCTTTTACACATTCATCTCCCTTTAGCTGTGTTTATATCTCAAAGCTTGCTGGATCTTTGTGCAATAATTTGCACCGACACTTGTGCAGTGTCATCGCACAGCACTGCATTGTACAAGCTATGCACACTGGTATCCTGGTAGATGGCATAGCTGGTGACGTGCAGGCTTTCCGAGAAGCATCTACAGTGTATCTTACTTCCCTTGACTAATTGCAGTGCAGTTTAACATCTGTCTGATGTCTCAGTCTTGTTTCACTGTTGAAACAAAATTTTCTAATGCTCAAAACTCTGGTGAAATTGACTTCGTAAAAGTGAAAATATGGGGTGTTCTGTGCGGGTTAAATTGTGAAAAGTGTACGCATTACATAGCAAATTTTGATGTATTGAAGTTTACCTGTATGTTCAGCTTACTACTAACTGTTACCAGTGTGCTCTTTTTTCGCCAAAAGCAGGCACCAATGTGCTAAGAATGTCTGGTGACAGTGCTACACGTTTGCAACATCCTTCAACGGTCCTTCTGTTACAGGCTCTGATGAATGCCGGACCAGCACCAACAACAAAGCCGCCAACGCCACCTCAAGCAAACCGAGGGGTCACCGTAGGGTCTCTGACACGTGGCTCTCGAGAGTACCGTACACCTGCACCACCGATTGCCCCACCACAGGTGCCTAGCAACTATGCTGCCAACTACCCCCTCGGCCACCCTCGGAGAGGTTGGTATACTGAGCACGCCAGGTGGCTTAATTCTCATTATCACTTGGCCCGGTGGCTGTGGTGTTCTGCTGCCAACCACACGGTTGTACTTTTGATTCCCGGTTGTGGCGGCCGCATTTCGGTAGGGGCTGAATGCAAAAGTGCTTGTGTAGTTACCGTATTTCTCTGCGTATAACACGCCACCACGTATAAGCTGCAACCCAAATTATAACAGCCCGGAAAGAAGAAAAATGCGCACATATAATCCACGAGAATAACTGCATACAACACTAAAATCCTTGCAAAAAGTCTCCGTTCACGAATGCATGACCCCTTCACGTCGTATCTTCGGCCAGCAGCTCCTGCGTAAAGAGCAGGAGAATGGGTCACCATGGAGGGGAGAGGGGAGCTTCAGCACGCTAGGGTGCGGAGAGGGTGGGGTTCCCTATGAGAGAAGCCACTCTTCAAGGTGAAACTTGCACATAAGCTGCACCCGGACATTCCTGTTAAATTTTTTGCATATTTGTCGCGGGTTATATCAGCAAAAATACAGTATATTAGGTGCATGTTGATGAACCCCAAGGGGAAGAAATTAATCTGGAGCTGCCACTGCAGCATCCCTCATAAGCCCACTGTGCAGTTTTGGAACGTAAGCCCAAAAATTTGAATCGTTCCTCACATTCAGCTAATGGTGCGTGCACTATTACGTTGAATTTAGCAATAAACACTGTCTTTTATCTTTTGTGTGGCCTCTGTTGATCCAGAAGCTTCAGGTAAATCGGTGTCGTTTAAATAGAACATTAGCTAATGATTTGGCCATTCAGTCTGAGAGGAGCTGTGCTTTTTCAATTTTGAGCTGGTTTTAGTAAACGATACAGTTTTAAACCTGTACATTCTATGAAATGTCCCACATTATAAAAGATAGCTCACCAAGCTTGAAGGAATAGTGAAGAGCAACAATAAATTTGTTTAGACTGACTCAGAATTTGATGTAAAATGCTTGATTACTAGCAGAAAAAATGTCACAGTTTCGCCCTAAGGGCGAAGCAATGAATACGATAGCAACACAGCAACACCGTACGAAGTAAGGTGAGCGGCTTTGGTAGCAATATGAATTGTAGTAAACATGAGCTGATTAAGTAAGCAGGTGTGCTGCGGCGTAAGTAGACCGACATGAAGAGAGACTCGATGACCACGAGAAGGCGCGTGTGAAACGGTGGTGTTGATGAGAAGCGCTTCCCATGGGCAGCGCGTGCGAAGGGACACACCTGTAGCGCTGCACTGTCGATCCAGGCAGCATTGCATGTGTAGCGTGCGTTGGAAAATGTGGCCCGACTATTACTAACTGAATGAACAAGCGTGGTGTGAGCGCGCACAAACAAACATGAATAGATCACACTGAATGACTGCAGACAACGACTGTCAAAACGCTGGCAGCAAGCGCATACGCCGCAGTGGCGAAGGTACGTGTGGGCTATCGCTTCAACGGAAACTGAGCGGCGAATGCACGGCGCATAACGGTCAGAGCCATGTGGAGATAAGAGTGGCGCGGGCGAGCGACGAGCGCGGTTGTTGGCAGAGTAGAAGTGGCGCCCCCCGCCTCGCTCCCTCCGGCGCTGGCTTCCCGCTTCCGTGCTTGCGCGTGGGAGATTGAGTGCATTCGCTCTCCGTGATAGCGCGCGTCCCCGCACGCTTCCGCTCGGGCATACGGCGCGCGGCGAAGATTTTATCTATAGGGAACCTCACGGCGACGGCAGAAATCCGGTTGAAGTGTCCATATAATTGCTATCGCAATAAAAAAATGAAGGCCAAAGCTCCCATTTTTCGAATTTAGTGCTCAAACCGGTCTGAACAGGTGATACCACTGATGCATGTGCTAGCAGCTTCTCTGCATGTGTGCAGTGCCTGCCTTGGTAAATAAGCTGGTTTCTCGTCACAACAATGCGAATGTGATACAGTCAAACCCGCATATATCGAACTCGCAAAAAAACTGGAATTAGTTCGATATATCGAGTAATTCGATATAGAACATTTAAAGAATTTGACAATGTAAAAAACGCACCTCATTAAAAAAGTGTTCCTTATTTCCTAAATACAGTAAACGCTCGATGATACGAATCTCACGGGGTCACGAAAAATATTCGTATTAGCCGAAATTCGTATCATCGAACCACAATTAAAACTACTGTAGAATCTCGATAATTCGAAAAGGGGCCCGAAAATTTGTTCGAATTAAAAGGACGTATTTTTGAAGTATTCGTGCACCATAGCACGATGCACGAACAGTGCGAGTCGTGAAATATCGCGGCGCGCAAGCGCATAGCAAGCGCGGGCCACGAAACTGCCCACGCCGGCTAACGGTCGCTTCCCGATAACGACAGAAAACGAAGCTTCAGGGAGCGAGTGGGCGGCACCGGCACACGGGTGCGCGCGGAGACCGTCGAAGGTGAGGGAGGAGGGCGGCAGAGAAGCGGATTTGGCCGCGTCAACTCCGCCGCTTCGGTGGCTCCCCTCGCCCTCCATCTCAACTCCCTCGTAGCTCTCTCACCTTCGACTCCGTGCGCACATCTCCGTGCGCGCGCGCCGCCGTGCTGGCGCCAGCTTATTTTAGCCGCCCCCGGAAGTTTCGTTTTCTGCCGTTATCGGGAAGCGAGCGTTTGCGGGCGTGGCAGTTTCGTTGGCCCGACTGTGCCTCCGCCGCTGCTTCCCTCTGCGCTGCTGCCACAGCGTGCAAGGTCAACATGTGACTAGAAAATAGAGGAGAAGGGTTCACTGCCATTTTATCCGCGTGGCTGAGACGTCGGCACTAGTGTGTGCTAGAATACGGTTGTCTAGAACACTCTAGTCGGCACGTACACGCTTGTTCCGGCGCGATGCAGAAACGGCGACCTTGCAATTTGAGAGAGAAGGAAATTTCTGCCGCGGGTTCTTTTTTTTTTTTTTTCGTTCCTTCGCGCGCGGCATTGAGGGGTCTCTCCTGAGCTTTTGCTCTATGGCGGTGTCGGAGCAATGCCGGTCGGAGGCGCCGCCGCGTGATTTGGCGCGCTGCTAAGAGCATTGTCGGTGCGCGGTATGTTCGAAATAAGCGTGTTCGAATTCGCTTGCTTCGCGTTGACGTTGAACGAAAGCACAATTTTCATGATAGTCTCGCTGTGCAACAATTATGCTCAGTGTTGACGTTGCGAGGCCTAGCTCCTTAGCCAACTCCGTCCGTTTCCTCTTGGGATCCTCATCGACCTTTCGAAGAATGTCTAATTTCTCTTTAAAGGAGAGTGCTTTCCGCTTGCGAGACATAGCTCGCTGCGACTAGGCAAAATGGCGCAAACACGAAGAACGCGGCCCGAAGCGCAGCAGCCACTCCATCTGACGGCTCGCAGAAAAGGAGGAAAAGTACAAAAGCACCAAAAGCGCCACCGCTTCAAACTCTTCGCACCCAGTCGCGGAGTCCGCGCTGTCCGGCGCCGCGCCTCCGCACCAAAAGAGAAGGAGAGAAAGCGCGTGACTGCGCGCTGTTCTCTTTCGCGGCCGTCGGTGAGGCGGCGTTTATTCGTATCAACCGACGCAGGCTGAAAATCGATTCGTAACAACCGTTCTCTAGCACGTTGCAAAGTAATGGGGCTCGGCCGGGACCACAGAAAAATTCGTATCATCCGGAAATTCGTATTAGCCGTGATCATATCATCGAGCTTTTACTGTACAAATAATAAAGCGGATTTTCATACGCAGCTGCTATTGGTAGCTGCGATCGGCTACGTAGCGTAGATACCGCAGCCACTGCGGCGTGCCACCACGAGTCCACTGGCTAAGCTCCCTGCGACTTGCTGAGGACAACCACATTTGGCTTACGTTTAGCACGTCGTAGGCACCAAAATTGGAAGTCTTGGTGTCTACATTAGTATCCAAATGAAGTTTGAACTGCACGCCGCGATGACATTTAGAAGGCGGGGCGTTGTGACCTCGCTCCACTCCGCCATAGGCTTCGCAGTGCAAGGCATTGAGGAAGGAACGGGAGCACAGCGGAGGCCGTGCTTGATTGCCAATAACTCCACTTCTGCTGAACATATTGAAGTACTTCTTGTGGCAAACTATTTCCGAAATAGCCTATTTTCACTTCAAATGCCTTTCTCCACTTCAACAAAATGTGGTTCAGGGCCCCTTTAAGAGGACATTTGTGCAGCACTCATTGAATTCCTGTTCATTCCCAAATGTTCACCTGCTCTTCCAGGGAGTGGCTACTCCACACTGCCAGCGCATGGCCATCATGGGTCCAGCCACCAAAGTTCATTGCCCCCGTCCCAGATGACACCTCCTCCAGCACTGGCCAGTCAGCCTCAAGTGGGCATGGTGCACCCCATGAGTCAACACACCATGGGTAAGTTGGGCAAGTCTGTAGGTGCGCCTTCATTTTCGTTTTTGCACTTGTCGCGTTGCCTCATTAACTGCAGCAAGGATAGAAGTGCTGCGCCAATTGCACCATCTTGAGCTAAACTGCCAAGCTTTGCCAACCTGCGCCAAAACACTTATTGAATTAAGTTGCGAAATTTAGTGGGATGTGCATGTTCAGTGGCGACCACAAAGCCATAGTCACGCGTTAGCTAGCATAAAGCCCTGGAATCCAAGCCTAAGCAATCCATTTCAGTGTCATGGGAGTGTGGGTGTGTTTGGTAGTACAGTGTAGACCGCTTATAACGTAAGTCGCCGGAGTCGCGAATATCCGTACTCTAAGCGGTACCGCACTATAACCAAAGCAACAATTTTCAAGGCCCGCACATATGCAAAACATGTGCACCGAGCCACCACGCATATGCGACAGTTGAGGAATGCGGCTAGAACATTTGCATTCAATTTACAGTCAAATCTCTTTAATTCTAACCAAATCACGCGGCGGCGCCTCCGACCGGCATTGCTCCGGCACCGCCATAGAGTAGAAGCTTAGGGGAGACCCCTCAATGTCGCGCGCAAACGAAAAAAAATAAAAGAAAGGAAAAAAAAAACGCGGAGGAAATTTCACCCTCTCTCAAATGGCAAGGTCGCTGATTCTGCGTTGCGCCGGAACATGCGTGTACGTGCCGACGTCTGAGCCACGCTACCGTAGCCACATATAGAAAATGGTAGTGAACCCTTCTTTCTCCTTTATGCTTCCTTGCACGCTGCAGCTACGGCACAGAGGGAAACAGCGGCGCTGTCTCAAGCCGGCCAACGAAACTGCCCACACTGGCAAACGCCCGCTTCCCGATAACGGCAGAAAACGAAACTTCGGCGAGCTGGCGCCGGGCCGGCTGGAGCGGCGGCGCGTGCACTGCGGCGGGCGCGCACGGTGACAGTCGAAAGTGAGGGAGCTACGAGGGAGGGCGAGGGGAGCCACCGAAGCGGCGGAGTTGTCGAGGCGAAATCCGCTTCCCTGCCGCCCTCCTCCCTCACATTCCACAGTCCCCGCATGCGCCCTTCGCCGTGATGTCCCGGCACCGCCCGCTCCCTGAAGTTTCGTTTACTGCCGTTATCGTGAAGCGAGCGTTGGCAGTTTCGTGGCGCTCGCTCGCTATGCGCGCCGTGATATTTCATGACTCGCACTTAAGGTTCTAGTTTCAGCCTCACTGGCTGTTCGTTTGCACCACGTGCCCTTCTCCTCCACTTCGTCCGTTTGAGGGAAGCGTTCGCCATCTCCGCTGACTTCTGTACTCCCAGGCAGCCGCACTGTAACCAGTATTTCGTTTCCCGCAACTGCACTATAAGCGATACGTGTATACATGGAGTGCTATGAGAAAATTAACGGTAGTCTGAAAAGACCGCACTATATCCGGTCCTGCACTATAAGCGGTTACGTTATAAGTGGTCTATACTGTACATTGTAACTTGGCTGCAAGAAACTTCGGCGTATTTAGTAAAAGGTTAATATTGAAATAACTGCCGATGACAAGTCATAGGTCATCATTTGTGCACACAAAGCACAACAACCCTTCCAAAAATGTGAAAGAACTCTCAATGTCACCACCAGGCGGACGATACACAACAGTGAAAACACCAGTGCGATTCCAGACTTAACACTTCATAGTCTAATGTCAGTGCAGAGTAACTTGGGAGCATGCTACAAGAAATTCTCTCACATACAACCTGTAATACACCCTCTGATGCTGATGAGCTGTGGGCTCATCAGCAGAAACCGCTGGCGCCACTGGCGGAGTCACGTGACTCGAGCGGCCACGTCGACAGAAGTGGCGTGACGTCACATGAGCAACGGTGTTCGTCACAAGGTGCGCATAACGCAAGGTCGTGGATTCGAGTGCCTTAACTTTGACTTAACATCAAAGGTTGTGGTTTTGACTCGCACCAAAAGTGGAGGGTTCGTAGCCTTTTTCGACCATCGTGTGGTCATGCAAGAGCTGTATTTTTCGCCTCATGAGCTGTGTAATGCTTTCGCATGATTAAGTCATATGGTCTGTTCAACATGTAGCTTATCAGTTTCATTAAACATTTTATCACTCGCTTGTGTGCCCTATTGGTAAATCTGCATTGATTAATGACCAGTGTCATGCATGTGACGTTTCAAATCTATTTTGCATGTGCACCACATCCGAAATGTGGAATGGGAACGGTAATTGTCACTCAAATTTGGACTCCGGCTACACAATTTTCTGACCACCCCACACAAAATGAGGTTTTTGCCGCCGCAGAATCTGAGCCAGGGATGTAAAGTTTAGTTTTACGGTGGAGCTGTTATACGCTAGTTTCTAGTGGATCGCTGCGTGTGGAGATAGAGCACGTATATCAAAAATGACGTAGCCTCGATACAAAGCAAAAGCGTTTTGCTGGTGTGCCCCAGCTGCGTTTAATAGCCATGGGTCTTTGGCTGGTGATGTCACGTACTGCATAGGCACGTTTGCGAGTTTACAGCGAATCGCTGCGTGCGTATACCGAGCGCGTAGACCAAAAATGCAGTAGCCTCGATACAAAGCAAAAGCGTATCGCCGGTATGCCCCAGCTGCATTTAATAGCCATTGGGTATGTCTCTTTGGCTGGTGACGTCACGTACTGCATAGGCACGTTCGCTAGTTTACAGCGGATCGCTGCGTGCGTAGACCGAGCGCGTAGACCAAAAACGCCGTAGCCGTGATACAAAGCAAAAGCATGCTAGTGCGAATATTCGAGCGCTTCGAATATTCGCCGGGCTTTGTTGCCGTTATGAACGCTGCTATGCCCGAGTACATCGTGCCATCGCATACGTTTTCCCGAGCAATAATTCCCGAGCTCTACCCTTTGAAGAAGCAAAACTTGATAAACAGCCTTCAGGCGGTGATTGACAGAGTAGAGGCCATTTCAATAATAACGGACAGTTGGACATCACGTGCTAATGAAAGCTACTTGTCGGTAACATGCCACGTCATGGACAGCTCATTTCAACTGCATGTGCACGCACTGGCAAGTACAGAAACGGCAGATGCTCACACAGCTGGTAACTTGGTGCTGTTTCTAAAAAGCGTGATGGAGGAGTGGGCACTTCCCGATCCAGGTACTGTGCCAGTGTACATTGTTACAGATAATGGAAGAAATTTCACTGCAGCCACCGTGGATAGGCATGAAATGTTTCGGGCACACGCTGCAGTTGTGCGTGAGTGATGTCAAGCGGGATGAAACTGGATTTTCCCAACTGTGCACGAAGGACAGGGCTATCGTTGGTCGCTATAAGAAAAGCTCAAAGGCTCGGTCACACCTTATGAAAGTACTAAGGGAAATGCAGCTGAATTCTCTGGAAGTGTTGCAAGATGTTTCGACGCGTTGGAATAGCGAGCATCAGATGACTAGGCTGCTCAAGCTTCTCAAACCGATCACCGTTGAGCTTTCGGATTGTGATGCAGTCAATAACCTCACTGCAGCTGAATGGAAGCTGATGACTGCCGCTGTGAAGGTACTGGATCCAGAACTCTGTTGTGGCTCAAGCTACAACAGAGCTATCTAGGGATACATATCCCACGTCCCAAGTCATTCCATTGCTGGAGTGCACTGGCATTATACTTGCTCGGCACGCAGCTCAATCAGATGAGTCATCGGCAATTGCTTCAAGTCTGGCACGCAGCATCAAAGCAAGGTTTCCTGGTGTCAAGACATCTGAGCATACAGCCCTAGCGATGTTGCTAGATCCAAGATTTAAGGATGCCTGCTATACGGAAAAGGTAGACAAGAAGTGGGCCTGCGCTGTTCTCACCATAGCAGCAGAGGGAACACTGCAAGTTGTATGCTGTGAAACATCAAGTGAGAGTGATACAGGTTTAGGTAGCTTTGCAAGCTTTGCATCAGATGGTTCTATGAAGTCCGGCCCTTCCATCAAAGATGATGTTGTGAGCTACCCGAGAGCTCCCCTCCTTCCTCGCTGTGAGGACCCACTCGATTGGTGGAAGAGCAAAGGCAGCCACCTTCACCCGTCCCTTGTAAGGGTAGCCCGCAGGTACCTTTCAGTGCCAGCAACCCAGAGAACAAGTAAAAGGTTATTTTTGACAGCGGGTGCCATTGTAACCTGCAGAAGGGAGCACCTCCTTCCCCAGCATGTGGAGCAACTAGTTGTTCTGCATGAGAATTTCTGACTTTCATTGTATTAACTGTAGAAGGGGACACCTTTTACTTGCATGTAGAGTTGTGATATTTTTATTGAAACATGTTATCAATCTTTTTTTTTTTTTTTCTGTGTGTGATGTAGCCTTACTAGAAGGTGGCACCTTCTTTACTGCCTGTGGAGCTGCTAGTCTATATGCCATTATTTTTTTACTTGAAATATATTACCAAATGATTGTCTGTGATGTTTTATGCATGTGTGTGTGTTGTAGGTTATCTGTGTAGAAGGGAGCATCTTCTACAACTAGTCTATATACATCACAATTTTTATTGGTTGAGATACGTTATCACAGGATTCTCTGTGATGCCTTTGTATGTTGCAACCTCAACAACTATTCAAATTCGCTTTGAAAGTATTCGACCCCAAGGACTATTCGCTTCGAATTCGCTTCGACCCAAAATATTACTATTCGCACAAGCCTAAAAAGCGTATCGCCTGTGTGCCCCAGCTGCGTTTAATAGCCAATGGGTGTGTCTCTTTGGCTGGTGACGTCGCGCACTGCATAGGCACATTATCTCAGTTGCATTCCGGCCGTGTAACGGGGAGGCCTCGTATTGTGCGGTCCGAAGAATAGCATGCCTACGAAGAATGTCGGCTTGAGCAGAAGTGGGAATGGGCAGCAGGAGGCTGCTGACTCCTCCCACCGCCTTTGTGCCCTTTCCTGCTCAAGCATCGTTACAGCATGGCCGTCTACCATAGCGACCACAAAGCTATAGTCACCTTAGTGACAAAATAATGAAGACGGTAGAAAATGGGCAATGCATGTGGTATGTGTCTTTATTTAAATCAACAAATCACCATATACGGTAAAAGTTAGTAATTCTAATTTCACAGGGGGCGCTTAAGGAGTTTGAATTAAACCAAATTCGAACTAACGAAAGTAATTGAAAAACGGCCAGAATTGAGAATGGGTGGCTAGAAAGCACTTGTAACTCAAAATATTTATTGATTAAAATAATCTGTGATCTCTTCTTGCTTCTTTTCTGAAAGCGATGGTCATCAGTTTGTCTTCCAAAGCGCGAAAGTGACGCAGAGCTGCATCTTCACCCACCTTAAAGTTGAAAATAGGCGCGCGCGGCACCGAGCGCCTCCATTACAGTAGCCGACGGATTTTTCGGACTTGAAGAATATTCCAGACTTCATATATGCGCCGCCAGTGTTCCCATAGTGCTAATGCAATCTTGCAATTGATTTTTCGGGCAAATTTAGGCCCCAAAGTTTGATTTTCTGGACTAAATCGCTCGTTCTGAGCCACGTTACCTAATCATGGAGGCCGCCATGTTGGATTTTCCGCTGGCTTGGCCAGGCTTGGCTTCCAGTGGTCGCTGTATGGCCTCCAAGATTGGAAGCGAGCGCTCTATCCTCTCGTCTTGAAGGCCATGCACGCTCTTCCTTGGCTGACAAAGCTCTCCAGGGGACGGCACTTTTTCTGTTTTTCTTTCTATTTTTGGCAAGCACTATTGTCATGAACACTTATTGGGTTTTTTTTTTTTGTTTTTTTTTTGATCGTGTGGCGGTGCTTAGTTTGGTGGCGTGCAGTTCGAATTAATGATGGAGGAGCCGATGTGCATGTGAAATAACGAGTTGGTTTACCTATGCTGCGTGGCCAGACCGCGACAGGCAGTTCGAATTATGCAAAAGTTGTAATTAAAGAGGTGCAAATTAACGATAATTTACTGTATTTAAGTTCGACTGTAGACATTTGACAAAAGAGCATGTGCTGTGCTGGTTTGGGCTGTACTGACAGCTTAATCTCATCTCTTCCCCTCAGGCCATCACCACCACTCAATGCCCCACCACACCTTGAACCACCCCAGTCACATGGGGCAGCAACAGCAGCAGTCGGGTATTGCACAGAACCCGGCAATGCAAGCTGGTGTTGCCCAGAACTCAATGGTGGCCATAGCACCGGGGAGTGTTGTTCACCCGATGGCCCAGAATCCAGCGGCACCGGGTGCAATGTCGGTGGGTGCCATGGGCCACCAAATGGCCAAGGTGCCCACATCCATGGTCCCAACCTCAATGCTGCAGAGCCAGCACTATGGTAGCATGGCCCCTGCTCACCAGCCGCCACCACCAAGCGACCCCATGACCTCGAGCCTTACAGACAGGCTTCCGGAGCCTCCTCCACCGCACATAATGACTGGAGGCATTGTACCTACTGCAGAGTATGAACGTCACGGGAATGGTAAGTGTGAAAGGACAGTAAGGGTTCATCTGTTTACTTTGAAAAAAGATTGTTGCTTTGGATGAACGAGGCAATAAAAGTGATGTCCCATGCTCGGACATATTGTTGAAAGGAACAAGCAGGACTCCACAGTAATTGTTCAGAATACCTGACGAAATTCTTAAGTACTATAAATATCATCTGTACTAATACAGCCGGCGGGCCTCTTAGACAACAAGAGCAACTCATTGGCAGCAAGCTCATTGTTGGTGTGATAGTCCACCCTACAAAGTCCAGCCATACTGGTGGTTGAGCCAGATGTGATGAGCCACAATTCGGCTTTAAAGAAAAGGAAACGCTTTCTCGAGTTGTAATCACATAGGTCCAGTAAACCCTCATTATGACGAAGTGGGCACTACAAAAAATTTAATACAGGCGGTACAGTCAACGTCCAATTTTTCAGACTACCCAGGGGCCGCGGAAACATCCGAAAAAACGAATCCATGCTTTTTATTGCCCCCAAGGGCTCAAATCGCCACAGGCACATCTGAAATAGCTCTGTAGGCCTGTCAGTACACTTAGGTGTATCGTAGCTCATACTGTGATAGGCGACGGCGGGTGCACGTGTGTATAAGTGAAGCATACATACCGTGTACCGTGACACTTGCCCCTTTCCACTCTTGATATGTTTCACTGCGTAACACTGCTGTATTCAGGCAAAGCTGACTTTTGGGGACAGGCATTATGCAACGCGCCGTGCTTTCCGTGTTTCCAAGACATTGGTGAGGATTACAAAGGCGGAGTCGGCGCCATTGATAACAGCGGCGAATTCTTTCAATGAAAAACACGGCACCGAACAGAAAGAAGCTTGGTAGCGAACGCCAAAGTAGCTAGGCTTAGCGTTGCTGCGGTAGTGGCTATGGCAGCCAGTGCATCTGCGTGCGAGAGCGCCGGTTCGAGGAGGCTAGATAATTGCAATGGCGGTGGTGGTGGCTGCTATTAATGCCGTTTTGGACCTGCAGTCATTGCAAAAAGTCTGAAAAATCGGACGGCGAAGGTTTTTTGCGTCCGAAATTTCAGACATCTTAATACACTGACTCTATGGGGTACATGGCGGTGCTGCTGCGTCCGAATTATCAGGTATGCCCGAAAATTCGGGCATCCGGAAAATCGGTCGTTAACTGTAATTCGATAAAAGCAACTGCTCCATAAAAGCTATAAAAGTAGAGCTGAAATAGCACAGCCCCGGGAAGTCTAATACGGGTGTCATGCGGTGCATTTTCGATTGCGATCGAGCCAGATTGAGATAGAATTTCTCAGTCGTGATTGGCCCCTTTGTGGAAGCTGTGGGAGGGAGCTAATAGAGTTTTTGTGTAGGGCCAGGCATGCAGAAGGTGACTCCGTTGCACACTACTTCCACAATGCCACAGCCACTGCGCCATAGCAGCTTGCCGCTGATAATGCGCAGGTGCAGCGTGTAAGAAAAGGGTGTGCCGACGGAGAGGGTCCACATCTTCCCGTTTGTCGAGCGGAGTCGCGGGGGTTGTGCTTGCGCCGTTTAAACAAGCGTGTGAGTGTCTGCGCGCTGCTGGCTGTGCCTATTTTTTTTTTTTTTTTTTTACTTGCGCCGGCTCCACGACAGTCGCTTTTGATCGCAGTGATCTTAGATCCAGTGATTGCTATCAGTGGGCTGCGCAGTGCAATTGCCACAGTCGGAAAGAACAAACTGAGAGGGTCGAGTGGTGAGGAAAGGCCCGTGCGGAAAAGAGGAGTGGCCATGAATCCCGCCCCTTGACAGTTCGCTTTAAGCGGAGCAGCTTATTGGTATGCATTGAGTAATCCGATATAAAATGCATGCGTTTTGGTCAGTAGAGTGCAAAAAATTTCGGGTAAAGCGGCTTCATTATAACAAGGGTTTACCGTATGGTGCATACTGGCAGATTATAAGTTAAGGATTCAGTTGAAGGTTCATTATAAGTTACTCCTTTTCTAGCGCGGCTGTCGCTGCGCATGGCTGTCAGTGTGGCTGAGCACATATGCAGCCCACGCGCCTTGTTTTTGTTAATCTGTTGTGTGTGTAAAGAGAAGGTGTGCCGAGATGGTGAGGCATCAACCCTTTTTTTTTTTGTACTTTAAATAGTGGGATAAGCTAAGTAAAACATGCCTTATCAGAGAAAATAGCTGCTATAATCTGGGCTGCTGATTAAAAAAAAATGTTGTTCTATTTGTGGCCTCATACCTTAATGATCCAATGCTGACATTTCTTTGCAATTGTCTATGAGAATTTGTCGTCTGAGCCGCTGAGAAACGGGAAGAACAAAAGTATCCAAAGGCTGTCATTAGTCTCGTGGGAGGAACGCTATTGGTCTCCACCTTGCCCTTTTATGTTGAAGAAAAATATCATTCCCCAATATCTTAGAAACATTTCGGTTGCCATGAAATTCAAATGTTCTTGAAGGGCGCTATGCTTGGATTAAATTAGCTAGCGTTTGGATTAGAGTGGTTCTTATATTAAATTTAGTGGCGCTTGGATTGAAATGACTGGCAGTTGGATTAAGTTG
This sequence comes from Dermacentor silvarum, assembly GCF_013339745.2. Lineage (NCBI taxonomy): Eukaryota > Metazoa > Arthropoda > Arachnida > Ixodida > Ixodidae > Dermacentor > Dermacentor silvarum. The sequence continues at coordinate 155,519,051 of NC_051159.1, read as the reverse complement.
AATGGAGCTTGTATTAAATTGTCTGGCGCTCCTACTAAATTGACTAGCGCTCGGATTAAACAGAGTGAGAAAACCTGTTCAACCACTGGTATACTAGGCGCTCTAAATTTTCATATGCAGCCACGTCGACTGCTATGAAACCTCTGAATGCCGAATGCCGAGCTGGAGCAAATGCCGAATATAGTAATGTTCAATTGAGCATTTATCTGAAAAATTGTTTTATTGCTGATTTGCTTTCAAGTTTTGACGGCTATCATCATAAACATTCCTATATGTTAATAGTTCTTGTTGTTTTGAAAATGAAGCTTGCTTTTTGGGTCCCTTATGTACCAGTATACAAGTATTCATGAAGATGCACGTTGAAGGGCACTCGAAGTTGTCTTTTTGACATTAAGTTTAGGTCAGATAGAACAGGCAGAAATACTAATACAGTATAGACCGCTTATAACGTAACTGCTTATAGTGCAGGACCGGATATAATACGGTTATTTCTGACTCCTGTTAATTTTCCCATAGCACTCTATGTATACGTGTATCGCTTATAGTGCAGTTGCAGGAGACAAATTACCGGTTACAGTGCGGCTGCCTGGACGTTCGGCAGTCAACCGAGATGACGAACGCTCCCCTCAAGCCACTGATATACTCCGACGTAATGCGTGCGTCGAGCTCCACGACGTAGCGGTGGCAAACAACCAGCGTCTGTACTCCAACGACACGACGCAGCTGGCGTGTCTGGTGCCATTGGGCGCGTTTCAACGTTGCTGGCGCATAAATAGCTCCGTTCCTATTTCTCAGCCGCCGAGCCGGCCGCACATCCCAGCATTCCTCGGGCTGAGTGGGCAGAATGACGTGATAGCGGGAGCGCGTCTGCTGCCACTCAAGCAAACATGAACACCTCTCACTGGATGACCACGAAACTCGCTGTCAAAACGCTATAGTGAGGAAGCACGGCTGCAGCAGTGAGCAAATTGACCTTCATGCTGCGTCTCACATCAACACGAACTAAGCCACAAAAATACAGCACACGGCGGACTGTACCCTCGTCGCAGAGGACTTTCAAGATGCAGTGGCCCTGGTAGACGCTAACGGCCGCCCGGAGTAGAATAAGCCCCTCGCGTCCTTCCCTCCCCCGGGAGCCACGCGCGTGACGGAAGACGGCGCGCTTCCTTCCCGCTTTCCTCCTTTGTGTGCGCGAGATTGAGCCGCGATTGCCGGCTCACCCTCACCCGGTTTCATTTGCACATACAGTGTACGGCGCGTGGCGACGACATTATTGCCCTTGGACTTTATACGGAATGTCACGGCAACACCAGAAATGCACCTGGAGCGTCCATGCTATTGCTATCGAAATAAATTGTTTTGGTTATAGTGCGGTACCGCTTAAAGTGCAGATGTTCACGACTCCGGCGACTTATGTTATAAGCGGTCTACACTGTACTAGTGCCTACTTCATGTTAACATGTATCTAGCTGCTAGATTTTTTCTGCAGTTTCCTTATCAATCAAAAAGGGTCATGCTGTTGTAAGTGAACTAGGTGGAAGTGCTTATGGTTATGTGCAGTGAATTTTTCTTAGCTTATAGACTTTGCAAAGTGTCTGTAGCTATGTTGGCGCTTGCTTTTTTTCTTTTTCTTTTGGTTGTTGGTTGTTAGTCTTGGTGCTGAAGAGTATCTACTAGGCTTTTAAAGTGCAAGAATGTCTTTGCAAGAAAGACAACTGTGCTGCTTCCTTCTTCATAATTAGGCATCATGTTTACCATGGGTTCACAGTGTGCGTGGTAATTTCAAATTTTGTACGATAGCACTCGGGCACCTAATAGCACGCAAAAATGTCTGGCTTTATGCAAGGGCTGATGCTGGCACACGTTTGCTGTGGCGTCTCGAAGTGACATTTAGATGTGATATGGTTTTTTGATTTTGCTAACATTGTGTCAACCCTTAAACTGCTGCAAGTCTTAAATTCTACTAAACAAACTAACTGGAAATATTGTTTATTTGCTTGTGCACTAAAAAGCTGCTGTAAAGATTGTTGCATTTTTAAATAGCCACTACTGTGTAGTGGTTCATGCTTGCTTTAATAAAGTGCTAACTTGCCTTCTTAGCGCAAGATTCTGAATGCAAGTAGATTGGAACTTGCTTTTGCAGTGTGCCATCACTAACGCCTGAAATTGCGTATTAGGGGTGATGCATGGTTACTGTCAGTCTTAGTCATCGTAGTACTACATTTGTTCAGAAAGATGCACAGCTTGCTTCTGAATGCAGTGTGCTTGAGGCATGTGACCATGATCAGCACTTTAAGGTAGCACTATGTAGAAGCATTGGCCAGACTAATATTTCCATCAGATTTGCAGTTTTGCAGACTCCCCTGTCCTTGACCCGCATGACCTGAGGAAGGCAGCGGAGGAGTGTGTGCGGTGCATGCTGCCTGGACGACCTTGATCAAGCCTGGAATGTTCTTTGTGTGTGTGTATGTGTGTGCGCAGTGTCACCTCCGCTCCCCCCTCCACCACCTCCCGAGCCCCTGTACCCTGGTAATTACGTTCCGCCTTCCCCACCAGCCTATGGGCACCAGCGGCCGGACGCCCAGCGGGACTCTGTACCCAAGACCTACCTGGAGAAAGGTGCGTGCTCCCATGGCTATGGCCCCACTGTTTTTACTGTGGTACTTGTACGGAGTGCCCCACAATTGCTGTCACACAGTTTGCACAAACACTTGGCTTTCTTTTATTTTGAAATCTCTCCATCTCTCTCTTTTGAATTTTAAGCTTGCCATTTCAAGCATGTGGATGGAGTTTCACATGTTTTAGCAGTTGCCACTCACGGCCATGAGTGGTGCTGGCTAGCGCTGCCAGGCCTAAACTTGTGTTCATGCACAAATATCTGTGAAAGTTGACAGGAGAAAGGCTGTCGTGGTAGCTCAATGGTAGAGCATTGTACGTGTAATACAGAAGATGTGGGTTTGGCTCCCATCAGTGCCAAGTTGTTTTCTCATCCACTTTCATTTTCCTTTTTGTTACTACTTTAAATTACAATTAGTAATAAGAATGGTCAATTTCCCCACTGCTATTCCTTCCTTCCTTGTCTGTTGGCTTCGTATAGTGGTAACTAAAAAGAAAAAAAATTCAGCCCCTCGCTTCTAGTTATTCTGCTTGCTCCTGTGTATTTATAGACTTTTATAGAAATGTTACGCAAGTCTGCAATCCTGTTTCTCAGCGAAGCGGGACATGCTTGCCCTAAGACCGCTGCAAGTTAAGAACCCTTGCAAGATTGCATGTTGGGCTCTCAAGCGTGGAACACTGAAGGACCAACCCTGCGGCAACATGTCTTCAACTCACCTGACCTTCAGAAGACTGCAGAAAAAGACTGTTGAATACCAGTGATGGAAGAGTCTGACAACAGTGACTTGGGAGCTCAGTGTGTCTGCAATGACAGGTAGAAGAATGATGTGACAGAACCTCGAAATGCTGTCTTTCAAGTTGCAAGAAGGGATCGACTGAGAATTCTCAGAAAAAAAGAAGATGAAAGTGTTTACTATTTTTTGTAGGGGCCACGAAATGGGAGTACATGACCACATGGCAACCATCTCTTCTGCCAAGAATATTTTTTATAGTAAAGGCCACTACAACTCTCATACCACTCACGTGCCCGCACTGATGTCGTCTTTCACATCTTTCCGACAAAGCCAGTCTTATGGCCTTCTGGGACAATCGTACAGAATCTGTCATGGTTTGGGCGGAGGTAGCCACCATGATCCAAACTCCCTTCTTTCTATGCAAATGAGGGACAATGTCGACATTGGAAACCTATTTTGACGGGGAATGCTACAGCCTCGTTTGCTTCCCTTGTCACAGTCCCACTTCGGCGAGCAGTCCTGGACCTTTCACCGGGACGGGCCCCCTACAGACAAATCCAAGCAGAGCCAGCAGTGGTGTCATGCTCATACCCCTCTTCATTCGAGCTGAAGAGTGGCTGGCAAACTCCCCCATCTTGAAGTCAGTGAACTTTGCGTCTGGACTAGTCTAGGGGAGAAGGCAAACAGCGCAGTACTAGAGAGGCTCTGAATTCACTGAAGAGAACATGGAGGAATTTTTTTTTCGCAGGTCAAGGCAAAAGCGTACCCAAAGTGTTTAAATGCTGTGATTCGAGCAAATGTGGCTGTACAGTTGGCTCCTTTAATTTGGCTCCGGTTAATTCGATTTTTCAGTTAATGCAATCCTGATCGAAAGTCCGGGTCAGCGCTCATGCGTCGACCCCGACTTTCGAATTTCTGTGGTCCCAAAGTTGGCCTTCACCAGGTAATTCAAACTTAAGCAGCCAGAACGCACATGCCTGATCCCTATGGTAACCCCAAAAGTGGCCCGGCCCCTTAAGTGGCTGCTGCTGCGTCCGTCTTTGCGGAGCTTAGGGGACAGTGAACGCTTTGAGGAGGCATCTCCCCTTGAAAACGCCCATTTTTGGCCTGCCCTCAAGCAGTAACCATAGCTCACAATTTCTCATTACAGTATTTACTGATTTCTGACGGGCACTTTTTCTTTCTGTCTTTTTTTTTACCCTCCCTAGGAAAATTGGCCTGACAATCCCTGTGCATTGAAATCAGATACGAAACAAAAACCGCCTTCGTGGTGTTCGTATGCTTAACTGCATAACACGGATGTGTTGCGGCGACGCTGAGTTACAAACCGAATGGTGAAGCTGGTCTTAAAAAAATCGGCTGCTATTGTGCACATTAGATTCTACTTTGTTTAGGAGACTGAATATCATTTCTACATTAGTTTTCTACTTTGGATGCATAGAAAGTGGGTGCCCATTGGTTCGAGGGCATGTTAGAATCGGGCAGATGCTGCCAAATGAATCAGCATTGTGTTTTGACATTTTTTGTGCATCTCGTTCAATTCGACCTGCTGGATAATTAGATCAATTTCGTCGGTCCCATCCAGGTTGAATTAATGGAAGTCGACTGCAATGTCTAGCGTGTAGGAAGAACTTAGTCCTGGCCTAGTTGGTGCTTACGGACATGTTTACCTCTGAAATTATCACACAAAAACAATGGCAAAAGCAACGCCAGGGGTGGTGGTTGTACTTTTTATTTTCCTCTGTGTTTGGTCTTTTTAGTGATAAACATGTCGGTTGTTGCACAAGTATTGCACAAAACATTCTGGGAGCTTCTTTACTCCTAGTGTAAACATGACATAGAAACTGTGTGACAGTATGTATGGCAAATGCTGTATTTGTTATGAGTTGCTAGAAATGCAGGAATGTGTAAAGTTGTATAGGAGCAAAAGGCTAGTAAAGTAAAATAATGTCTTTCCATAATTTATAAAGTGTTTAGATAAGTGGGAAATTCATATTTACTTTTAATATGCTTAGTAAAAGCAAATTTTGATACTTTCATTCTTGATATTCTATGAGGGACAGTTGACTTCAATAAGTGCTGGATAATATTGCACAATGTTAACGAGACATATATTGTTTGTCCGTAATCAACTTTATAATGTCTTCGTGAAGGGTGTTGTCTAAGCAAACCAGTAATTCATTGTTTAGTTAGAAGACTTCATTAAGTGCACAGATGTGTGCTACTTTTGTACATGCTACTCAGTATTGCTACTGTTTACGGAATACTACTGTCCCGTGACAGATGTAACCAGGTTTGCCAGGTCCCAAACTGGAAATGTAGCCACAAGATCACATTATTTCCTAAAATACAGTCAACTTCTGTTATTTTGACCCTGAGGGGACCGACAAAATTGATCAAATTATCTGGCGGGCTGAATTAAGCAAGATGCGTGAAAAAATTTTGAAAACACACTAGTGATTCATTTGGCAGTACTTGCCCGATTCTAACATGCTCCGAATCTAACACGCGCTCATTTTCAATGTTTTTAAGGTAGGAAACTAACGTAGAAAAGACATTAAAGTCCTAAACAAAGTGCAAATCTAAACTGCCTTTTTTTTAGCAAGAAAAATGGGCAAGCATCTTATGTGTTTCTCAATGGTGGCTGGTTTTCTAAAGTCAGCTTTGCCACATTATACTCGTATTATGTGGTAAAGCATATGAGAGCCGCGAAGGCCGTTTTGGTTTTCTATCTAATTGCACCGCATGGGCAATTTTTGGCCCAATTTTCTCCGGATAAATGCCATAATCGGACATTGGTGAGCTTCGGTTATTGTTTGAATTTTGAAAATCTTCCTAGGGCAGGCAAAAAATGGGCATTTTCTACGATAGATCATATGCGTTCAACACATTCACTGTCCCCTAAACTCCGCTGAGACAGACACTGCCACTAAGGTGATCGCTAGTGTGGTTATCATAGGGGTCAGGTGTGTGCATGCTTACTTGTGTAGTTTAAATTATTTGGCTAAGGCCAATTTTGGTATCGAAATAACAAAAGTTTGGAACGAAGGCATACTGCGCCGGCCAGGACCTTTAGTTGGGATCAAATTGACCAAAAAATCGAATTAACCGGAGTGACATTAATGGAAGTCTACTCTACTGAAAGGCTAGCCAACCTATGAATGTCAGAAATATTGAAGGAAGTTCTCAGTGTTCAAATGACAACTCGATATTAGGCAGCGCACTATCACCGAAGATGTAAATATGAGAGGCAGTCTAATGCATGCTATTGATACAGTGACTGAAGCATTCTTGAATTTCCAGTTGAATCTATACCTTCGTAGCGTAGCAAGAGCACGCTCCGCCACAGAGCGAGTTGGTGTGAAACAAACAGCAGAACACGCAGCCACGCTCAATATCACGCTAGAATATAACCTTTTCAATCCGGAGCAAAAAGAACCTGCTCTGGATGTATTGGTAGAGCTCAGCGTTTGCTGATCATCGCAGGTGGTCTAGCATGCCGTAGTTTCATAGTTAGAATGTGCTCATATAATGTGGAAGTTTTCTGTGCAGACATGTAGAGAAGTCTATGAAGTCATGTAAAAAAAAGTAAACATAGTGTCGCGTCACCCTTGCTCATCATGAGAGAATGGCTACAAACTATGACTTCTGCGTGATAGACTCTTGCGTAGTTATGTGTGCAAACAGATGTTTTTCTATGCAAGAAATGTTGTGCAGTTTTGCATACCTGTACGCTACTCGCTTCTCTGTCTAGAGAAATATTCAGTGGAAGTTCAGGTCGGATCTTTCGTGCCTCATCTTTTGTTTTGGTGTGCTGGTCCTATAGAGTTCATTGCAAACATTTGCACCTGCACTAGACTTTCAAATGGCTGTATCATCATGGGCCACCCTCTCTCCATTTTTCATGACTGCACCATTTCAACTGTGCTGTTTTATCAGGAACTTTTCTTCCCTACAGTGCAAGTCGGCAATCAAGAATTAGTTTCAACCCAAGTAGACAAAAACCCCCTCTCTATTGGTATATGTACAATTACCGGCCGATAATTCAGACACTCTTGATTATTCGGACAGCCTCGCGGCACCGCCACTGGCCCCATAGACTTAATGTATAGTGACATTCGAAATTTCTTTTCGAACACTTAACGGCACACCATTAAAAAATTCGGACTCTGCCTCCTTCCCAACCCCGTGCTAATTTGGCCACCAAGCTATGCAGAAAGTCTGATTTTTGATCAATGCCTGCTGCGTTGTTGCTGCCTTCTTAAAACCAAAAATAGCAAAGCCTCGTCATTCCAGTAGTCACCAGCCACACCCAAAGAACACGATAAGCTAAGCTGTTAAATTTTAAAGGCAGCATTTGCACTTTGTTGCGAGAGTTCCCCACGTCCACTGTTTTATTACATTTTAAAATTGTGACTTAGTCCTGGGCGACTTCTTTGATATAGTATCATCAAGCAGTTGCAAGTAGCGCCAACTTCCTCCGCCCTCGATGTCTGCGCTGACGAAAGTAGCGATTAAGTGAGGGAACCACTAGGCAATGACTGTTGCAAACAAACATGCGATCATTTGGCTATCACAGCATGGACGACGTCTGTTAGGTTACCTGGATATGAAGATTCGATACATGCCTTACTGTGCTTTCGTTTATCTGTAGCAGAGCATGACACTGGTCGAAATACTAATTGACCAGAGGCAATAATTTCAAAATAATCACTGTCATGAGATTTCGCATGACATGGTAAAAGAATTTGTCGAAGTATGGTGCTGACAGCGTTCTTGTCACTTTTCAAGTTGGAGCTTGTGCAGTGCCAGGAACGCTGTCAGCCATGTGCTTTGACGTGCCCAGTGGGGAGTCACGCGAAATCTCCTTTAAATGATTGTATCCATGAAAGTGATCACTCGAGAATACCACCCTAAGTTGCAGACAAGTGTATATGTGCACAGCGACATGTTGACAAGCTTTTCTGGCCACTTCTGACATAAGGTCACTTATTTTCTGGGGAATCCGTTATTTAAAGGGGCCCTGAATCACTTGTTATTGAAGTGGAGAAAGGAATTTTAAGTGAAAATAGGCTATTTCAGAACTACTTTTCCACAAAAAGTATTTCAGTGCGTTCAGCAGAGTTATTAGCAATCAAACACGGCTTCCGATGTGCTCCCGTTCCTTTAATGTCTTGCACTGCAAGGGCTATGGCAGAGTGGGGCGTGGCCATTACTTTCCGACATTTAAATGCCACTATGGTGCACAGTTCAAATTTCATTTTGGACGTTAACGTAGACACCACAACTTCCGATTTTGGTGGGTACGATGCCCTAAGTGCAAGCCATACGCAGTTGTCCTCAGCGAGCTGGAGTGCGCTTAGCCAGTGGACTCGTGGCGACACCCTGCGGCGGCCACGGTATCTACACTACGTAGCCGACCGCTGCAACCAATAGCAGTCACATATGGGAATCCACTTTATTACGAAATAAAGCGTCCAGAAGAGAGTGTGGAACGTGGTATCTGTTGAAAAGAGACCGTTAGAGGGAAAGGTAACTTCGCGCTCCGCTTGCGAGCTCCACACACCTCGTATGACAGCAAAACTTGTCTGAGATGTTCACAGTAGTGAACGCTACCCGCGGACTACGTTATTTCACCAAGCCCAAGGGGTGGCTAGGGCCCCTTTAAAACTCGAGATTTTTTTTTTCTTTTCGGTGGTTCCTGTAAAGTCCGAATTATCGATTAGACAGTATATAGTAGCCAAACCGCACTCGTAAAGCCAGCAAACGTTACCAACAAAGTTCATAACTTGACTGTTAGCTCTTTTTATAACTGCCATACAAACATTAGGTGCACACTTCATATTCGAAAGATGGAGCAAGGAATCACATGGTGACTGAAGTTTCGGATGTTGGTCTTTTGAGATTTGTCGAAGTGCCACGTAAAAGAGCACTCAAGCAGGTTCAAGAAAGTTCGCCAGCTATTGTATGGCATAAGTAGAGCAGTTAATCCTTTATTGAAGAAAAACATTTTTTTCTTGCCGAGTTTTGGTGTTGAGTACGAAGCTTGGTGGTTAAATGTCTTCGGCCAACACTGAATGACAGGCAGCAATCAACATTTGTTGGTTTAGAGCAGGAACACTGGGCGAGGAAGAAGTTTGGCACGCGACTCACTGGATTTTGAAAGCAGGGTCAGAGGAGACAGGCTGATGCAAGTTATCCAGCTGCAGTGGTGTCACACATGTGATGTAAAGCAAATGAAATGTGCACCTATGGTTCACATATAATGAGAGCTGCCTGCACAAATTGAAAAGGAAGCCTTGGGTGTCTTGGGGTGAAGCCCACTTCCAGGTTCCTGCCTGGGGTTTCTCTCCTATTGCTGAAAATATTTCCGCAATATATATATATATATTATACTTAACCTTGATGAGTTTTGCACGTTTCGATAAAAACTAAACATTTTTCTTGGGTATTTGTGTGTGTCGTCCTTAAAGGGTTAAGGGCTGCAGATGATTGCATGACCTGTTGCGTTATTGCTAGGGGTGTGTGAATATTTGAAGGTTATCGAAATTGGTATTTTTAATATTCGTATTCGATTTGAGAATGGTCGAATATTCGGATCCAACTGAATATTCGAATCAAATCGAATATATTGCTGGCTGTGCTGGAGCAGACACAGTTCTTGGCATTTGTTTCGATTTAATATAAGAATATTGGAGTGATATTGTGCTGAATTTTGTGATGATTTCGTGCTAGCGAAATTGCGCCTGTAAAGCACACTTTCCAATAGAGTCCAAACTTTGCGGGAAAGCCTGCCTCTCAGTAGCAAGGGGCACGGCTTTGCGGACAGCGAGGGTGCACCCCCAATTCTGAGCTTATTGCTTGCTTGATGGCAAGTGCGATGAGTGGCGACCGGCACAGGGTCAAATGCCTTTGATTTCACGGGCATTTGATGCTGTGTAATATGGCACAGGCTGGCGAGCACAGCTATGGGGAATTACTAAATTCCCCAAGTTAACATGAGCCAAATACACAATGTTTTGGTATAACGGCCTACTAGTCTAGTTTTTTAAACATTGACAATGGAATTGCAATGTTCCAGCATAACAATAAAAAGCCACCTTGATAATAAATGCATGTACATATCATTATTCAATATTCGAAGCTAAGCATTCGTATTTGCTTTGCACTATTCGAAATTTTTGATATTTGCACACCCCTAGTTATTGCTAATGTGTGCAGTCTTTTGCTGTGCTTAACATCCCCATTCTTTTTCTTTGCCTTCTTACAGTGGTTGCTATATACGACTACGAAGCTGACAAGGACGATGAGCTTTCCTTTTCTGAGAACTCTGTAATCTACGTTATCAAGAAGAATGATGACGGCTGGTACGAAGGCGTCATGAATGGTGTGACAGGCCTGTTTCCAGGAAACTACGTGGAACCTTGCATGTGAACAAGAGCAGCGGGGCAATGTGTCACCAGAATTCGCCACCCTTGTGTGCAGGCTCGGGCAGCTGTATGCAACTGCTTGTTTCTGAAATTCAGGATGAACTCCAGGTTCAGTGTGCCGTATTTAGTCTCGAGAAACCCTTCCGTTATCTGTTCATCGGCCAGCTGTAACGTGCTGAATTTGGTCATTCCGATGGTATGAGACATTTAACGATTAAGACACAACAGGAAGTTGAAAAAATATATATTTAGGTTGAATTGCGTATGCTTTTTTTGTCTGAATATGAGTTATTGGTAATTTATGATGATCAAACATGTCTAATGGATTTTATGTACATACTAAGTTATCAGTTACAATTTATCCACTGCAATGAATTAACTCTTTTTGCTTGGTTGTTTGGAGAGCACAATCCTCAGGAAGTGTTTTGTCCATTATTCTGGATGCATAGTGGTGATTGTCTTGCATCATTTTTGTTATCTCCCACTTCAGGTGTAATGAATTCACAAATGAGCGGTTCGTAGAATTGAACACTAATGAACTGTTCGGAGTGCCAAGTTGTGACTATGAATTGTTTTTACTTTTACAAATTAGCCAAATAGAATGTATTTGTTTACTGTATTGCATATATTGTGCAGTTTTCTGGTTTTTGTTGTGTGCTTTTACGGGGAACGCAACATGCACTGCAAGGTTACATGGACTGTGGTCATTTTTACTAAGTGCAAGCCATTTAACTGTAGTTATAAACCTGTGTTTGCTTACTAGGCTGTAACTCAGTGCACAAGTCCATTGAAGAGTTTTAGCAGCATTCCACTTTCTTCTGCCTGTGTTGGAAAGTTTTAGTATTGCTTATTTCGAGTATGCTTTGGCCATTGCCATTTTTAAGCAAGAAATCAAATTTGTAATCCTCCGTCACCCTCTTTGAGAGTTGGGAACAAATGAATTGTGTGAGTAAAGAAGGGAGGAAAGGGTTGCAAGAGTCTGGCTCCTACAGCCAGGTATTTATTGCACTTGCTTAACCCAATGCAAATGTAGTGTTCTATATCTCTGTTATTACAATAAACTTGTTTTTTGTAATGTGTGGGCTTTATTTTACTCTATGCTGAGCTTAGGGCTTTGGTGACATTTGGATTTGGGAACTGCTAGCACTGTACAAACAAGGCCACTTTCCTCAGAATCGACGCCATGGCACTGACAGAGCAATGCAAATGTACTGCCAAGACTTCCAAGAAGGAAGGCGAGAGAAAGAGAATTGGATGTAATTTGCTGGCGCATGTGTACATGCATGCCTACATGCCTCCTTATACTTTGCATGTGGTGATGCATTATTTAGCTGTCTTCAGTTGTAAAGGGAAATGTACTCCATCCCGGTAGTTCCCTTTGCTGTTGCCAAAGCCAAAATGTGCACTGATGTGCCAGCAGCATTCTGTGGCACTGTAGCATTGTACCATGACCAAGGCATTTATAGGGTGTGCCTAAAACATGGCATCTATGACGTGTTTGCGGCTCCCACAAAAGCCTAGCCTTCATGATTTTTTTTGTTACGAAGAAATGTTGGACACCACCTATTGTGGGGGGGTCCGTATACAGCCTCTGCGTGAACAGTGACGGGGACCTTGCCATTTGGAAACAATTTCCTGCGCTGAATCCATATGATTTTAATCAATTATGGCATGCAGTTTTCGTATATTGCTAATCAAGGTGCAGTAACACTGAAAAAATGACAAGCTTCCTGTTTCAGTAAACAGTTTTGTATATTTTGGTCATAGGTGCAAAGTTGTGCTGCATAGTTCTAACTGTAGACACTCAAGTTGATGCGCATCATCTTTCAAAAAATATATATATATGTATAATCAAACCCACCGTAGAGTTGAGAAGTCAAGGCCCTGGTGATATTAAGAGAACGAAAAGATTAATTATAGAAGCATAATTCCAATAAAGGAATGCATAATGTAGCGGTCGGCCATACAAAAAGAAGTGGGAACATTTCAAAAAATTGGAGAAGGAGTAAAGTAAAAGGCGTACCACAAAACTCAATTACTGAAATTAGTTTTTGGACATTGTTTGAATTTTGTAATGAGGAATAAATGGGGCAAATAGATTAATGAATGATTAATATAGGGTAAGTCGGTTTTTTCTTTCTTTTCACAAATGTAATTGTAAAACTGCTCTGCAAAATGTGTTATGGCTGTAGCCAAGCACCAATGCTCCCGAAGTGAGAGTAAAAAAGACACCAGATTAAGAAGCGGAATCTCGTAAGTCCAAGGACAGCATAGGGGAAATTACTAGTTCTAATCAATTGAATTTTAAAAATGATAAATTAATGAAAATGGATGGAAAAACAAGCGGTCACAGGTGGGGCACGAACGCACGTCTTCGGATTACGCGTGCGATGCTCTTGCCAATTGAGCTACCGCGTAATTTCCCTTATATATTGTCCTTGGTGTCTTTGTTGGCTATTATATGAAGGTATATATGTATAGTTTGTGCATTTGTCAGAAGCAATGATCAAGTTGGATCTGTCGGACAGCAAGTGCTTCATCGCATAATATTTTCCCACGACCACTCCTCATCCTGTACTTTTTTGGTTTGCCACCACGGCGGGTTCACTACCGATATTTGACTGCTGTTTAGTAAAGGTGGCATATAACGGAAGTTGTTTCTGTGTGTTCAAGGGCTGCGCGAATGTTCAAATATTTTAAAAAGTTCAAGATGCCGACCGGAAGGTCTGTGCCGGTCGCTTGTAATTTCATTTCGGATTCAAATTTGGAGCCACATTAATGGAGCGCAGCACTCCCGCCGGCGCCCACAGTGTGGCGTCACCGCACTGGCGTCACTGCATAGTGCCTGGTTACGGACATTCCCTATGGATCCGCGCATAATGGCTGTATGGCGTTGCGCTGCTGAACAGATGCAAGGTCACCGGTTTGATCTGCCGCGGTGGCAACATGTCGATGGGAGTGAAATGCGAAAATGCTTGTCTACTTAGATTTAGGTGCACGTTAAATAATCGCGGGTGGTTCGAAAAGGGTTCCTTGTTTGTTTAGGCACAAGTTCGTTGAATAAAGAGTTAAATACATAATTTTGGCATTGCCCGGTTCTTCACCGTCACTAGAGCTTGACAGTATGCAAACGATTGTTACGCGGAGGCGAGATGACGTATTGAGGTTATACTTTGCAAGATCCGAGTAGGCCTTGTTAGATATAGAAGAACGTCTTCAAGTGTGTCTGGCAATATTATAAAGTCAGTAATTAACTGCCAAATTGCAATGAAACTTGCTAGAGTAGTCGGGCGCCGCGATGTCCGTAAGGACTCCAGCACCAGCTACATATCCTCCTAAGACCCCTAGCTTGTACAATACATTGCACAATGCCTTCAACTTTTTTTTTTTCGAAATTCACTCGGAAGTGATTATGTAATATATTCATTCTGGATATGAAGTACGGTGCATGTGCAACTATAAAGAAGTGGTTTAGTCATATTCTTGTCATCCGCTTTCGAGAAATTTGACACCAAATTGATCTAGACCTCTCTGTCGTACCAGATGGCCGAAAGTAACCTTGAGGTGTACACGTGCTTCGAAATCACTGAGATTGCGTGAAAACGCCGGATGCGGCAGCAACGTGGCAATGTACTGCACGTAGTTATATCCATTTCTGCGCTTGGGCAACAAAATGTAGTTTTTACCATAGCAAACATGAGAAGATGATGGAGATAGTTGTATTTTTCACGTACATGGAGACGCAGCTTCTGGCATCTAACAGTGTTATTTAATTTTTTTTAAATTCACGTTCATAACGTAACAGTAGACAATAAAAACCACTTTGAAGAGCGATTATGTCCCATAGCTGTATTCCGGTCTCCGGAGGATATTTCAATTTGAGAAATTGAGGCAACTGCGAGCCTTTAGGTTTACTCTCAGCTGACGCGCTATTCTTGAGATGTGCCTATGAATTAAGAATTTGTACGGTTAAGCAGAAGTTTATTATTTTAACATGTCACTCGTTACAAAGCATGAGATATCTACGAGAGAACTCGCAGCTACCCGTTAATTAATGGTGCAAATGATCGAGCGACCACTGGACACGAATCGAGTCGTTAACTCCACAGCGTGAGCCGCCGAGTCCGAAAGGCGATTTTGCTAAAGAGCCATAGTCTTGCTGACGAGCGCAGCATCACTAGCCACCCTAGCGTCACTGCACGCGTCATGATCGCTTGCTTTACACCATGGACGCCATTGCTCCCACCATCGTTGAGGCGGCTTAACACCCCCGTATACCTCCGCCATGCGTTACCTTCCCCGAGCTTACACTATGGCTTGACAACCCTTGCGGCGAACAGAATCTTTCCGCCAAAACGTGCCTGACAACGGGGCACATCAGCGATGATCGTGCGCTGTATTGCCAGGCTGGTGGAGCATCATATCGTCTTCAGACCGTGACCGGAGCTAGCTACTGCCGGCGTCTGCTCGGAGCAGCGACAACCACCGACAGCCGGCCGTCCCCCTGTGCTTTCAATGCACACTCGATGTGATGGGCGTCATGCGTGGCCACATAGCTTGAGAGACCCTGTTGTTACGCCCTCAAGCTTTTGGGGCACGTGGGACAAGGCACCGATCATATTGACTGGTTACGCCCGCGTTATAGCGTTGGAGACAGAGCCGATCGCAAAGAGCCTCAGTTCGAGTAGCTCTACTCATGAGAAATAAGCTGGTCTTGATGGTGGGCGCGACGCCGGAGCCATATTGAAATGAGATTGGCTTAGTGCGATCGATGCGGTTGTTTGCGCAGACGTCTGCTCCATCAGTGTCACCGACACGGCAGGCGAGATCTGCGCCTGCGTATACCGTCAGCTACGCGACACGAAAAGATAAAGAGGTTTCTCTTGGCGAACCTGTCGCGCGTTGGCGTTCGAGGCAAAATGAGTACACCCTGGTGTTCTTCGACAATTTTTGTGTCGATGCTCCCCGGACCCCGCTGCATGGCTTCCTGCTGATTTGCTACAGTTGGTCAGAGGTGAGCTAGAATTACACGTGTCAGATACCGACATTAACAATACAACAATGAAACACGGCACCATTGCCTATATCACAAGTCCACACAATGAACGTCTCAAGGGTCTAGATCATTGACTATGCCGCGTACTTCAAAGGTACTTGAACATTTGTTATAGGTGCAGAGCTTCCAGACTGCGCAGTTGAACGTGCGATGAAGTGGTGTGAGAGGCAACAAACACCCTAGTAGGGTGAATACATCATAGCTAATTACAAAATAAATTAACTTCTGGGGTTCTATGTGCTAAAACGACGATCTGAATATGAGGGGCGCCGTATAGTGGGGGACTCCGGATTAATTTTGACCGCCTGGGGTTCTTTAACGTGTATTCAATGCACGATACACGATCATTTTGGCATTTCGCCCCCATCAAAATCTAGTACTACATCAAAATGGAATACATGGAACAGCACAAGAAAAGCTCATAAAGAGTGCGTTCTACCTTTGGCGCCCGAAACAGTGAGGGTAACAATTAATTTTAAAGTGAAATGATGGACTGAGTGACGAGTGAGGGATCAGAAAATGACAGGCGTAACGTTAAGAGTTACTTTCTTCACAAAACCTCGTTTTCTGCATTGAAGCACAAAAGTAACTGAACGGCAATGCATTTCTCCGCAAAGTTCGGGAAGTAATAGTATCTTGAAACTGGTGTCATCCTGAGAATTAGTTGCAAGTCGGATCCTTACGAACTCAACGGCTAGAATTTGTAAATTGCAATATGGGCCATAAGGTAATTAGACACCTAATTAGTAGATGTTTTAATTAGTCGATTATGCATTTCATTTTTTTTGCGCAAGTAATGTCCGTCCGCTAGCTCATGAACTAGAATGGTACTATCTGTCACAAGCAACCTTTAAAAAATTTTGAAAGTGTTCCCATATAACCGCGTATATGTGGTTATGCCAAAGTTCACGTGACCATGACATGTGACACGTTTATAATGTGCGATCGAGATATGACTTTTTCAAGCAGAGAAACAGACTGTTCACTGGCGCATGTGTCACCATATTTGCGAATTGCAAACGCTTCAAATATCTCGCGTGTTCTCCGTTCTTGATATCGTCTCAAGATGATACATTTGTCAAAGTGTAAAATGCATTTACACTCGCACACGTGACTAGACAAGTGGTTACAAGGCGCGCACCCTTAAGCGAGTTTGCATGTTCCCGTAATCTATCATTAACGCAACGGCACGTTTGGACGATATAGCAACGGTCACTTGATAAACCACATTTTGTAAAACCACTACTTTGGCGCATGTCACACAGGG
Source organism: Dermacentor silvarum (assembly GCF_013339745.2). Classification (NCBI taxonomy): domain Eukaryota; kingdom Metazoa; phylum Arthropoda; class Arachnida; order Ixodida; family Ixodidae; genus Dermacentor; species Dermacentor silvarum. Next base: position 155,501,948 of record NC_051159.1, on the reverse strand, counting down.
GCGGGTGTGCTTCTTGTCACAGGGTTTTGCCCTGTCTTGGCATGACCACCCTGCAAAGCCAAGATAATTTCTTGGGAGCGCTGAACCTCAAACCTGCTTCTGCACCATCTTTTTCATATTGTGGGACAGTTTATGAACATATGGAACAACAGATTCTTGAAGCGTTTGATATTCACAAGTGAATATTAAACGCTTTGTGTTAAAATTCGTTCTTGCTTGCAAAACGTGATCTACTTACCCAGAGTAGTGCCCGGTGGTACACCGTATAAATTGCGGCGACACGATTGTATTCAACGTCCAGGAACTTGGGAGCTAGCCGATATTTTAGAGGCACTTAAGAGGCTCTAATAAATTATGACGCCCTTGGCCCAAGAAGGTGACCGCATTCGACGGGTTGGCATTTTCTCTGCAGGGATTTGGTCAATATTGCATCGTAGGGGATACTGCCTAAGATGGGGTCTTACCCGAATATTTCGAGGTAGTGTCGTTACTACAAAGATAATGCTAAAAAAAATTCAGAGCCCTTCCACTGTCGAGAAAATGGGGGTAAGCGAAGCGTGTGGAAAGACGACACCGTCGCAGGCGTTCCGCTTCGTTTGCCCTAAACTCAGGGTCGGGGGCTCTTCGCTGAAGTTTGACCTCAACATCGCGCTCCCGCAACTCGGGGTCCGCGGCTCTTCGCTGACGTTTTGCCTGGGCTTCGGAAGCCCTCGCGCGAGAATCGGACCACCAAGCTTCGCTTACCCCCATTTTCTCGACAAGGGAAGGGCTGGTGATTTTGTCTCTTTGGGTCCCACTTGTGACAAGGGTAGTTCGAGGGCGCGTTACAGGTCCCTGAGCCCACAGAGATATGTGCCATTGTGATTGGACTCTTTCTGCACTATCGCCAGGATCGGCCCACATGACAGGGGTATGTGCCATTGAGCTTGGACGCTTTCTGCACTATCACCTTCCTCCGTGTATTTTAAATAAAACTTTTCAGACAGACCAGGATCGGCCCATTTTTGAGGTGGACGCAGGCATGTAGGGCTACGTCTTGTAGTCCTACATCGCCTGCGTCCGCCTGTGCCGACTGTCAGCATGCACCGGCCCCAGCATCAAACCTCCACTCGGTCCGTGAGCCGCCTCCTCATCTCAAAGGCAGCTGCGCTGCCTTTGAGATGAGACGCTATCATGCTCTCGACCTGAGCGGCCTCGGTATCTGCCGCTCTTGCGATCCTGCGGCACCATGGCTGGCTGGTCTAAATAAACCGCGGCCACAGCGGCTACCACTTCTCGCCGCCTCCCCCCACATATATTTAAGAACACATTCCTTCGTGTATGCAGTGTTACGTGTTTCTTTTCTCTTTCTGTATTTCAGCGATAGAGCGGATCTTAATTTTAAGGTTTAGACATATAGCTGCTTACAGCTTGAACGAATGGAAAAATGTAGGAAACAAATGGAATAAACAATAAAAGGGATATTGGAATGTTGAGTATCCCGTTGTCTACATTAGTCGACAGAAAAAAGCTTATTTCTGGTAGAACTTATGTGACATAGATTACAGCAAGAGGACAAAATTGTGGAAACTGTCGGGTCTCAATACTTCTCCCCCCGAACGCGGGCAACGATTATAGTAGATCGTTCGAAGATATGTTTAATGCGGTACTTACAGTCAAAATATAGTCTTCTAACAGATACATCAACGTACGTACGGCTGTACGTCAAAACTATAAAAAGAGAAAAAACAGACCTGGAGCAAAGCTGGTGCCTAAAGTCTGTGCATTATTAAGTCCTCCCTGGCCTCACGGGCGCAGCAGTCACACCTGTCAATTAGAAAGCTTAGAGCCACGGAGAGAGACAGAAGAAAGGGGAAAGGCAGGGAGGTTAACCAGAGGGGAAGATCTGGTTTGCTACCCTACGCTGGGGAGAGAACGGAGGGGGAGGTAAAGTGACAGGGAAGTATAGAGAGAGAAAGAAAGGGTGCAAAAATACACAATCGCAGTTGGTCACTGTCACCGCATATAAGTATACAATCACCACACAGCGCAGTAGCACATGTAGGACTATAAACGCCAGTTCAGGCTACAGCCGCTTGTCCAAGTCTGTTGTCCTTAAAAACTGCAACAGTGCCCTCGTCGCCCTCCACTGCGATGGCTTGTGATTGTAGGCACTTTAAAATTACTTCCTCAGTTAAAAGTCTTCGGTCAAAGCGCGCTATCGTGATTGCGAGTGATCGACGTCTCTGTACATTGTAGCGAGGACAGTCGCAGAGAAGGTGCTGAAGAGTCTCCTCGCTACCACAGTCATCACACGAGGCGTCGTCGGCCCATCCGATTCGGAATGCTTAAGACTTCGTAAACTCTACCTAGCCATATTCCACAAAGCAGGGTAGCTTCGCGTCGGCACGCAGAGTCCAGCTGGGATGCGAAGGCTAAGAGAAGACTCTATGTGGTGCAGCTGGTTGCATTGAAAACTTTGTGTGTTCCACATGGAGAACGTGATATCCCGAGTGAGCATTCGAAGTTTTCTACCGGCATATCCCCTTGATTACGGTATTGACTTCTCTTCGCCGCACTGAAGGGCCGACCGAACAGCGTTATCGGCGTGTTCGTTACCTATGACGCCGCAGTGACTTGGAAGCCACGGAAATGAAACAACTCTGTTCCTTTTACACGAGAGGTACGCCGACAACGTACACATTTATACCGTGATTAATGGCAACAGCAGACATGACCATCGATATCTAAATCGAAAATGTCTTCAGCGCTGTTGTTTATATTAGGGATCAAGAAGACCGCCTTCAGAAAGCGGCGCAAGATTTTGTTGGTGGTAGCCAATGCTTCTGCTCGGCAGTGTGAACATTTGCTGTTATACGCAAGCAAGTCTGGTGTCTTGCTTAGGCCATCGAAGATTGTGACTAGAGCACTTACTCGTTAGTGGGTTCGAACCAAAGGAAAACAACGTTGTAGTTATTTCGCGATGGTCGGATGGAAAATACATGAATGAAGGAGGCGACAAAAGAAAGATGTCTGTTTTGTTGTACTTCGCAATAAATTATTTGAAAAAGAGCCAGTTAACCTCTGATAGCTAAATGTGATAAAATTACCGGCACTACATAGACGATTGAACGTTTTAGTCACAATGTCAATGGCAACACAATCTTTCGTCATGGTATTTGAAACCTGTGATAATCAACTAGCGTTCCATGCGGTTTACGCACTTTCGGCACGCGACAGAGGTAAGTCAATCTTTATTACGCAGGGTGTTCATTTTAAAATTTTTACGAAACTTTTAAAACTCGCCTGTGGCAGGTAGCATAATTCTTATCAATGAGCTGGGTTATTCGATTAGGCGGGCGTTAGTAGTACGAGAAATCGAAACACATATTCAACTAAATAACAAAAATTCAGTAACAAACTTCTTAGTTAATTACTTTACGACACATATTGCAATTTACGAATTGTAGCCGTTGAGCTTGTCAGACGTATCCACTTGGAATTAATTTCCGGAATGACATGAGTTTGGAGATAGGCGCCATCAAACTCGCCTTAATTAAAAATGCACGGTTGTTCCACCTAATTTTTTACCAAAATGCTGTTTTATACAATGAAGAACAAAGGAACTGGAACGCCGATGTATTTCGTCCCACGCTTTGGGAAATGTAATCTAGAAACTGGTGTCATCCTGGAAATTCATTTTAAGAGGATGCGTCTTTCCACCCTTTGGAAAATCTCAAAATATACAGAATATAGCGGATCATTATTACCATTTAATCCACGCAACGCCAATGAATCTGTTTTTTTGTGTGATATATGTATATGTATGCTAAGTTCTATAGCTATATTTTTCATAGTGAATGCAGGAATGGCGATATGGTTTGTTAAGTCAAACCGTATTTTTAAGTCAAAAGACAGAAAGCAATATGCTGTTGAATTGTCTACAAATGAAAAGGCAACTGCATTTTTTTTTCAAGGATCTATCTGAACGCATTAAATTCACTCTCGTAGGTAAACACCAGTATGCGCACCATCGACGGGACAATGAAAGCCTTACTTCGCGGGAACAGGCGACCCATTATTTCAAAGCATAACCTTCCACTTCGGTGAAAAGGGACGTGATACACAGGATGTGGCTTCAAGGATTAAAAATTGGTCTGCAAGTCGCGCGATGCATAGTAATCCTTGCGACGATGTTTTTTTCTTTCCTTTCTTTGTTCTTTACTTGAGCCACAGTCATCTCTGAAATTCGCTTCCGAAATGAGGTCCGGACCTGCGGGGCGGCGCAGAGTGAAAATGTTTGAATGCGGAGGTCGAGAAATCCGGTCTAAAAAGTTCAGCGGTGCGTGACAGCGAGACGTGAAATAAATCATCTCAAAAGAAGACGAATGACTGGGAACTATCCCCCGCCATGCCACAGAATGGGAGGCCATCAAAGCTTCTAGGAGGCGCATTATGATGCGAGCTTAAAACGTGGATGGACCCCAGTACACTGGCGCGGATACGTGGACTTCATAGAATTGCAGCGAATGTCGCTGCGGCTAGCATTTCATACTATGCTCACGCGTAGACGCAATGTCCACGGGAGTACTGTACTTTCTGCTATGCGACATGTACTTTAGACACTAAAAGGCCTAGGGTAGGAAATATCCATAGAGTTCCACACTATAGTGAGAAACTCTATGGAAATATCAATGAATAAATAATCGATTCAATGTATTCCGCTAGACGATTAACCTTTATCGATGTCCACCTTTTTTAATCAACTTAATCGATTAGGCCTGTTCGATTAATCGTTTTCGAGAGTTTGACAGTAGTGGCGCGAAAATTTCGAAAACGTGCTAGAAAGGGCGGCGTACGAGCAGTGACTGTGCAGCGGTGGTAGAGCGACTGTCGACTGTTTTTCTGAGTCCCGAGTGATGCCGGGTCGATCGCATCCCCTCTCTTTCCCCACACTCCACCACGCCGCCCCAATAAGCCGGAGGCTTGAAATGCGCTTGCAATTCAAGGCATACTACATCAACCCAGTCGTTGATCGTCGTGCCATGCACTCCCAGCCAACTAAAGACGTGGCACAGTATGCTCGCCGGTTTAGACCATGTATTTTGACATAGCGATAGAGTTCATGTCGATTCCAGCAAATCTATACTGTCCAAACGTCTATTCTCGCATGCTGGTTGTGTGGTCATTCTAAGATGTCGGTTTCACCCAAACATCCCAACCAAATGACATTCTTTCGTTCTGTGGAAAATAGCATATGGTTTAAAATCCTAAACCAGTAATTTTCTTTTCCCCTGTGTATATTGCAAGTTCTTCTACATATTAGCCAGACTTCACTTTTCACTTTTGCCATGTTTCTTATTTCTAGTTAAACTGTGCTATACAGGGATTCACTAGTGCCATGTATCTTATTTAATTCTGCACTAAGTGCCATTTTATAACATTTATTGTTCATCTTTTCGAAAGCCACTAGTGCCATCTGTATTATAAATCTTTAACGATTTAAAAGTGAACCATTATCAAACGTTTATACGCTTGTGTTTCAAATATGGTTCCACCTCTTAAATACGAAAATACGGTCCTACAAAAGTAGATAACAGTGTTTTAACCTTTTCATAAGTGCCCGGCAAAATTTTTGATTAATCGATTAATCAACAATAAACTCTGCGTCGAACGCGACTGATCGATTAAAAGCTAAAATAATGAATGATTAATCGTTAATCGAATAAAAAAATTATCGATCATCCATATGAAAGCCACGTACAGCTGGAAACTCCTTCATGCAGGAGTAATTGCACGTTCGAGAGAGTTTGCTGTTAAGCTATTAGCTAAATGGTATTCATAACTGAAAGAGCGCACAGAAAGGGACAATGAAGTGTTCGTATTCTCTGGCGGGATTGCTTCAACGTCCTGTAACTTATCAGACTAAAGATGCTCTATTGGGATTTCTGAGAACTCTTGAAAATGAGACTAAACACACGCTACAAGTAGTCGCTTCCAAAAGACGGGTTGCCAGCACTTTTGTTTTTGTCCTTAAAATGTAGCTGCGACTCGCTGGAAGTGGCCCGAGAGCATTAGAAGCGGAAGACATTTGCGACTAAGCTAGAAGCCACATTGTTGCTTGCTGTTGTTGTTATGGCCTCAGATTATGCGAGCTGTCTTTACCTTTCTACGTTGCCTCCTTTATTCTGGCTGGATTGGAATACTTTCAATATGGCTGAACTTCTCCATTAGTTCGTCATCTGCCGATGCAGCTTAAAGGCTATGGCGTTTTTCTGATGATCTCCAGCTCCTGGGTTCGATCTCGGCTACACGATGGGGGCGACATGGTAAAACACTCGTGTACTTAGATTGATGTGCACATAAAAAAAAAAAACAACCAGGTGGTCAGAATTGATCCAGAGTGCCCCACTGCGGCGTGCCTCATAATCGTATCGTAGTCCTGGCTCGTAAAACGGTACAAATTGAGTAATTTTTAATTTATTATTAAAATATGCGTTTTCAATGTATATATAAAGCGCGGGAGAAATATGGCGGCTAGAAACAAAAACGGCTCCGGCAAAGAATTTCTATTGAAACTTTGATTTAGTTCACCCTATTGGATGCGACACTGCAAAAGTCTACGCCGCGCACACACACTAAATATAGTTAATACACAATTACTACATTTTTTACTTTAACATGCTTTCCAGTGAAAAGAATCGTGGGCTACTGAGTTGCTTTATCACAGAAAATCAGAAAGCACTGTATATGCTGTCCCTCACTTCAGCGCCTACATAAACGCGATCACTTCAAATAAGAGACTCGTTATGTTTTGCAACTTTCGTCAGCATGTGCGAGATTCACATCATTTATTGTCACGTAATCATCAGTAGTCGCACGAGGGATCTTTCTGTTGATAACAGTGTTGATCACTTAAAGTCTCCATCTTCCTGTGTTCTTCTGTCCTGTTCCGATCCCTGGGTAGGGTTCTTTGAGCTTAGGGCATATTTACCTGCCCAACCTGACGTCATGTCTAACCCAATAATAAAAAAAAAAAAAACATTTTAACAAGTACGTGATGCATAACGTGGTCATGTTCAACTCTATGCTTATGGTAACATAAAAAAGTGTTTTCAAAGGCTATCACACTGCCGGCAGTTCGCTGTTCCTCAGTTGCCTTCGGCTTCAAAATACAGCTCATGAAGCAAGACGCGATCAGCAAGCCCTGTAGCTCACAGTGCCACGTCCAACAATTTCCGCATTTACTTTCATGGAATACTGAGTCAGTAGGTTTCGGTTACTTGAGAATCCTCACAGATTCAAGCAGCAACAGAAACATTTGCTCCAAAACAAGAGCTGTCAAGGTGTCACAGCCGAAATGTCGAAGCCATTTCAAAAGCTGTCAGCTAAGCCCAGAATGCGGCTATTATGGGAGACCATAAGTGGTGCGTGCAACAACGCCTACTTCGTAAAAAGAAAATACAGAAAGAAAGGCTGGTTGTAGGAAACAAAAGCAATGAAACAACGACAACACAGTTGTGAGACAGCGCTCGTCCTGTGTCCGTCTTCACTCTCGGCCGGGTCGTAACTTTGGGCTGTAATTTCTAGGACATAAAAACAACGGGAGGCATCCTTGGCAATATACATTTCAAAGCAAGCCAACTGGAAGAACAGAGTCCAATACCTTGGATTTCCTATTTTCCGCCCAGCTGTCACGTTCAACCGCAATACTGAACGACTTGAAAGGAGTGGTATGTCGCCCGAAGTTTCATCATTGCACAACGTCTCTACGGGATGGAAAATAAATGAAAGCTGTGACAGAAACGCGTTGACGAAAAAGATCGGTCGCTTGGTTTGCGGGAAATCTTTTCTTGGAGCAGGAGGAATAAAAATGACCTCACCGCTGTTTTTGCGACGACGGCTCGTGCCTATATAACATCAGTGTCAGAACCTATAGAAGTAGCCACTGTAGTCGCAAATAGCAGTTTTGTTGCTGACAGTGAATGCTCAGGGCTTACACTCGGAGTAAGAGTGAAATGTGGCAGCTGAGCAAGTTAAAAGCACAATGAAAGTTGGAACAGACAGTTTTGTCCTACAACTAGTCACATACAATCCGGAATCAACAAATCAGAGACAGTTTGACAGCCGCTTTTGCGTTGCTTTTCATGATTCCTTAATGAGGTGTCGTAACAGAGCACAAATCGGCTATATATAAGACAAGGGTGCCATAAACGAAGGTGAAATACCTCCACTGCAGTAATCAACCTCTGATAATAATCAAGCTGTGCAATTAGTGACAAACGTCATTGTAGTTTCCACAGGCATCGACTGCAATTGCCAGTAAACGGGAAGACCTTTCTTTTTCGTAAAAAATAAGAAACTATGTTTCGGATAGCATGGCAGAAAAGTGCAGTGCAGTCGCTAACCGCCCGTACTGTAAGAAAAGTCTTAGATATTTTTTGCTCATGCAAATGAGTGTGTTTAGAGAAAAAAAAGATGTTTATGCAGAACTTTAACATTACTTGATGCCTTTTTTCCCGGTATTTGTTACAATATTCCACTTATATAATTGTATATTCTCATTTTAAGTGGCTGAAGTTAGGATACTGAATGACCATTTGAATGGGCAGTTCTGTAATACTTGGAGAGAGAACTAGGCAATCATTTCGCAGACCGTTGCGTTATGTGTGAATGCGTACTATAACAAAATTATACGCAGTACTTATACAAAACATGCCAGAGTTTCTACATGCCAAGACAAATGGTACCAGAAGGGAGAAAGTCATTGTTGAAGCTTCTAGGATAATGCAGATTGGCCTCATAATGCGTGCCTCATAATCAGAACTGGTTTTGGCACGTAAAACCCCAGAAAGAAGAATGCAGATTGGCATCGCGGCTGTCTGCAGCTAAATTTCCTACGTCGGAGCGAGATAAACTTCTAGTAGACGGAATATCCCAAAACTTGTCAAGGGGACTCATTTCGAATACAGTTTTGGCATCATTACTATTCATTATGCGTGGTCTTGCTTGTTTATTTGAATGAGGTAATTTCCTATGGGCTTCTATGTTGAACTCTACGGAGCACCCTTCATTTTTAATAAAAATTTCGTCATTTATGAATTGGCTCCGAAGACATCCCTAGTTCGACCACTGTTTTTGGTTTTAATACACGCGTCACGAGGTATGGCTGTGTCTTTTGTGAAAAAAAAATCTCGTCTTGGGTAAATTGCTCTTCCTGTCCGGGTGTGGTGTGGCAGCCAAAACTCAAAACTGCAATGGCGCTCTTAAGGAGGCAGATTTCACTAATAAATCTTGTTTAACTAAAATGTGCTAAAACGTTTGCTGTCTTTTTATGTGAAAATTTAAACTAGTCAAGCAGAAACTGCAGGCACAGAATATGCGCGAACGTAAGAATAACGAATACAAGGACGTTGCGTGTTACGAGATTGTACAGTGCTGCAGACAGGCAAGGGCTGAAGGTAGATCAAAGGCAGATCGCTTAGTTGCTGAAATGCCGCTGCTGCAAAATTGTTCTGGATAATGCACGCATTTGAGTTATTTATCGCCTTGTCACAAAAGAGCGCGTTATCCAAGCGCGCGCCGCGTGTCACGCAAGCCAGCGAAAGAACACGCCGGCCCCGCGGCAACTTCAACAGAGGGGGAGAGTGCATATGCCTCAAACAGCAACGCGAACAACGGCGCCGAAACGTCTAGAAGAGCCTCGACGAAGCGACGTTAACCGGAGAGAGAGAGAGAGAGAGAGAGCCCACGCGCTCGCCGAGACACCTTCTCACCCGGCGAGTTGAAAGAGATAACTACAGCGTGAGCGTGCGCCAACAGCATGAGTCATCACCCCCCCTTGACAACTCTCCGACGGCGGCGGTCGAAGGTACAAGAAAAGACGGGAAGCTTCCCAAGCTTTGGCCATGCTACGAGATCACGACTCCGATAGGAAGGTTCGAGAACGCCTGTGGAAGCTATGTAACCGCCGTGCGAGAATCAGAGTGTGGAGTTCAGAGGAGTTCAGTCCGCACCGGTGAAGTGATGTAACGTGAAGACCGAGCGTCTACGGAAGAAGGGGATTCCCCGGCAAGCTAGTCGACGAGTTCATCGAGCGTCCGCATTTCCGGAAGAAGTTCCTTCTTCGAGATTTGCCCTGAGTTACGCCGAGATCGTCTGACAAGACCAACACGGGTGAATACGATTGGACACTTTTAGTGTTCCTATCCTTTTATGTTCCGTAGTGCTTCTCGTGAATTATTTTCTTGTGTTTGTTAATACCCATCTGATTTGTATTGTGTTGTATGTAGCTTAAGTGTGCAAGTGTAACTGCCTTGTGTGAAGAATATATTGTGTTGTGTTTTGACAATTCTGGGCTCTGACTCGGTCTTTGGACAACAACCGGCGCTCGCTGGTGCACCAGAGGGCCCATTCTTAATTGTCCTTGCTTTCGTGGGATTATTTTCGGAAGCTGATAAGTCGGCTTTGGAATTTAGTCCGGCGTTTGCGCCTCGTCCACGGGGTCTGTGACACTCCTGTTCAATCCTTTGCCAGTAGATAACATATTCAGTAACATATCTTGAGAAAATATTGCTGGACACCAATGCAAAACCAATCCTGTGTTAAATATGAGCAGGATAAAAGTGAATATAACGTTATCAAGGAAACGAGAGTACGGGGGAAGAAAACCAAGTGTAGTGCTCATCGTCCTGTGCTAGTTCAGGAGATATATTTGCAGGGCCCTCAAACGTATCAGCAGCAGCTTCTCGTACACTGTATCTTCATTTATTTCTTGTAATGTACACTGAAGGCATACGCTCATTTTTGCATAAGAGAAAGAGAGAGAGAGTCTTTAATGAATCCCGGAGAGCTTTGCCTGGTGGAATGCCCAACATGCTACTCTATAGATGGGTATGATGAAAAATGAAATGATGTGCATAGGTCACAACACAGATACATAACATACACAACACACACCACTTTGTCAAGTAAGAGGATCTTCACAAAGATCCTCTTACGGTAGCGGTGACAGAGGTGAGATGAACGCAGCGTCATAGTCATAACTAGCCGAGAGAGACAGAGAGAAATGCCTTTATTCTACGAGAAAAAAGAAAACGGAATCGATGCCCTCAGTCCAGGGCGTCGCTTGCGGCATGCAGGATACACACCACAATGGCTACAGCCAGGGGGGTCATCAGTGAGTAGGCCTTGGAGGAGGTGCTTCTATGATGGAGTTGCCTTGCAATTAGAGGTGTGTGCCGAGACGTCGGCGCGCCGGCCGCCGACTGTTCTCGTGGCGCCGCCGCCACCGACGCAAACTGATCGGCGCGCCGCCGCCGCCGCCGCCGACATTTTTTCTCGGCGCGATCGGCGTGCCATTTAAGTAGGGATAAATATTTTGTTTTCCAGCTTCGTTTGAGATTTGTGTTGTCTTGTTCAATTCTTTTCCCGGTCTCAGGCATAGAATTATGCAAGTAGGGGAGCAATGATTCAACACAAAACAAACAAAAGCAACCCTGCTCTCCGCAAGTCTGCGCATGCGTGTCGTCACCAGTCAGCGCAACGTGGGATGGTGGGATTCCGAAACTCCTCTTTCAAAAGCGCAATATGGAGCGACGAGAGGGAACAGCGGCCTCAGAACGACGGAATGACGGCTTGACAGTCTTGGGTACTGTGGTTGCGGATAGAATTGGCGATATGTCTGAAAAAAGCATCAACGCGAGAGATGCAACTTGTTGCGAGATAGCAATGTCTGGCCCCGATGTGTTAACGATGCCGGTAGGAAGTTTTCGCATTATTCCGTTGCATTCGAAGGTGAAGTCTAGTTTTGTTTGGAAACATTTTGGACACTTAACATACATCACTGGGGGAAATCAGAAGACAGTTGGAACGGACTACTACTGCAAGAGCTGCTTGACCAAGTCATTAAAGGAGGACGACTCAAAGCCTTTCGAATCGTGAGTAGAGCGCCGTTGGTTCTTTATGGAACTAAATCTGTTGGTCGTAGCCGTTCCATCATTTCATTGTGAGAGTTTAAATATTCGCCTGTTCCCACCGCAGCTGCAAGGTAAAACGCTGCGCGTGCACAGTAAGCTCGTCGAACATGTAGAGACACTTTATGGATGTTCACAAACTGCAAGACGACTGCAAGAAGGGGGTAGCCGTGACGGTCAAGGATTATTTCCTTGATAACTACAGCCTTTGCAAATCTTGCCTCTGAACGAAATTGTTCGGTCTAATCATTGTTTTGTTCTCAGTTTGTTCGTTTCCTAAATAAAAATATTTCTACATGTCTACTGGATGGTGCTGTTTCTTTGGAACATTCATATGAAAAATCAAATGCAACGACACCGATAGCTGCACTGAACTACAACACAGTTTCGACGTGCAGGTTAAAAAAAAAAAAACTTTTTTTTTGCCCCTGAGGTAATTGTGCATCCGAGCAATGCCTGCATTTCTACTAATCCGCACTTGGTTCAATCAACCTCGTGATGACGAGTTATCAAATTCAGCAAAATTTGTTTTAAACCACGTCATAACATATCTCAGCTGAAAAAATATTCACCTGAAGCAAAAACAAAAAAAGTATATTGATTTATTTTTCTTCCTGGAAAAAGTCCGTTATAAGAAAAGTTAAGCAAAGGGTAACTAATATTCAGAACAAGTGATTTCACTTACTGTCCAGTCAGGGAATGTGTGTTGTAGCATCTGGTGATTGGTTGACAGCTTAAGAGTTGAACCCAGCAATAGATGGTAATAGAAGAGGTGTATTCTATATTTTTATTTATTTTTACATAAAACATTCAGGACAAATGGAAGCAAGATTAACATATCTAGAGAGTGTCACGTGCGCTGGTGCTGGCTTAGCAATTCTAGTCGAATTCACTGACTGTTTGCTCAATAGGAACAATATCTCATATAAACCGAGGCATAGCAAAAAAAAAAAAAAAAAAGAAAACAATTGCGACTACGACGCAAAAAATAAGCAAGGTTCGGCATATTCGTGGGGAACGAAATGTACAAACACACTGTGCCTTCAGATATGTGCCGAATATTTTTTCCAAATGTGTCGGCTAAAAAGCAAAAGAATATCAAAACGTTTTGTGTTTCTCTCACTTTCAACGCCTCTGTATTCGGTCCTCTCCGCCCTTATTATGTTTTAAAAGCCCAGAATTTCAATCAGTTTAGCAATGAAGGATGTAGCGAAACAGCTCTTTAAATTTGTGGTTTCGGTTTCCACGCCGCCGGCGCCGCCGCCGCCGACAAAAATGGCAGTGCGCCGCCGCCGATCAAATACCCGGCGCCGCGCCGACGACGCCGCCGCCGCCGACCAGAAACGACCACCACGCCGCCGCCGGTCGAAACCGACACGGCGCACACATCTACTTGCAATGTCTTGGTGTAGCTTAAGGTATCCCCTGGCATCATCATCATCATCATCATCATCATCATCATCATCATCATCATCATCATCATCATCATCAGCCTATATTTATGTCCACTGCAGAACAAAGGCCTCTCCCTGTCATTTCCAACTACCCCTGTCTTGTGCTGATTCTAACTTGCACCTACAAATTGCCTAACTTCATCACCCCACCTAGTTTCCTGCGCTCGTGTCCCTTATGCTCCTGTGCTCCACTGGGCTCCTGTATCCCCTATGCTCGTCCCTAAATGGGTGCAATTGTGGTGAAGCCGTCGGTGAGACGAATAGATTTATTCGGTGGATGTTTAGAGCTACGTAACACGTGGCATCATCTGTCAAAGTATGTTCCACACGCACCACGATGGCTTGAGTGGCACTGGCTAACACTTCTAGGTTTGCACAAACATAAATACCAAGGACTGTAGACGTTGGAACAGCCGCCGCCGGAGCACCATTGGTAGTGCAATGCACGTGTACTGCAGGGGTTGTGGGTTCGGCTCCCACAGGCGACAATATTTTTTCGCCCACTTTTCCTTCGCTTTGATTTAACATTTAAACACTTCAATTAAAACTACAAGAAACTGCCCCTATGCTTTCTTTGGCTTCATTATCTGTGGGCTTCATATGGTTGTGATTAACAAAAAAAAAAAAAAAAAAAAAAAACGGGCCCCTCGGTGTTCGTTAAATGTCACAATGAGTTTTTCCGACGTGGAGAACTTTCGCCCAACGAACTTTGTCAGGCAGTACACTATATCTGACTTTCAGAATTGCACATCTTGTTGCCGTAGATGTGCATGCAATCAAATGAAAGGTCGCGAACGCCAGCTGAACTCATCAGAAGCGGCCGACTGACAGATTCTCCTGATAATTTCCACGGCCGTTCACGCAAAGCTTATTGGGAGTGCACACTACTCCTTGCTGGCCACAAAAGCATATGCGCAATGCCGAACTCAATACAAAAATACGCAAGAGGTGCACGAGAAAAAATTTACAAACCACGATTGAACATCAGTTGACTGTATAATTACGGTCAATTTTTGTTTTAGGCACAATCATACGCCGGAAGAGCAGTCCTCAAGCACAAACAAAGATGACACGTATGTTAGCGCATTCAAAATCCGAGGAAGAATTGGAGGCCGGATTTGTTGCTTTCGAACACAAAGGTACAATGCATTGAGAGGCAGAAATGCTCCAAAGAGTTCTAGAAGAATTCATTGGGTTAGCTGGCACAAGCATGGATGTTAGACAGTCGGATAGTGTAACGGTTACAAACGCAGCAGTGCATTAAAGCGAAAGTGTTACTATTCCTGAAAGTTTGTTACCGGAATTATGAGACTTGGTTACGCAGCTAAAGAGGACAAACTGAACAGGGCGGTCGCTGGCGATTATGATAATGATGACGTAGATGATTCCTTCAACGATGATCCAAACCCGTTGTGAGAGATAGGCTAAGAACTCGGCGACAATACGATTAAAATAATATTAGTGAAAATGCCAAAGGATTAGGTCACACATCAACTCAAATAATACGTAACTAAGTATTCAGCCAGGCATCAACAAGAAGAAATAAATAGAACCTACGTAATAATAATCATTAGGTAAAAGACAGGCTTGAGGTAAAAGGTCTCTCACAGATTTTGAACGCAATACATTTTTTTCGCGCACCCTTCTGTACATTCTGTGTTAGTGTTCCGTCTTACTTAGCGGTGAAACAATGTTTCGTAAGCAAAAAAAAAAAGGCTATGTTCGGCAAATTAGTTGGCAGAATGGCAAATGCTATTCTTATCGACAAAGATTTTAGCAAACGCGAAGAATTATTTATGATTTCTGCTTTGGATTGTCCGATACAGCTGGATGTGTAAACTCGAAAGTGTATTTTATGCTCATAGAGGGTGTGACTTATCATTTGGTTTTTCCGAGGTTGAACTCCCTGTTTCAGTTCGCACATCTTCAGTAAAATTGGCGCCAGGCACCCCACTCGGTGGTAAACTATTTCGTCACACCTCGACTATAAGTCTCAGCACCTCTACTGAAGCTTTTCCACAAGTGGTTCAGCATCAAGCCCGGGAGACCAACGATTCAGTGCATAGTAACGCGCATGATAACGTTGAGGTGTTCGGTCATACAGAGTAAACAAACGCATGGCCTTAAAGCTGCAAACCATTGTCCGAGTAGTCTACGATGATTTTCAGTGTCTTTTCTATGTGTGTGGTTACTTCCGTAAATGGTTCTACTACTGTATATCATGGTGGATTAAGAGCATGCATGAATGGATACTGAACATTTTGAAAAAGGAACGGTCCCCGCAGTTATCTCTTGCGCGACAAGGGTCATTCTGCCTTGTACTCCTAAGGTGAATTTGGAGAAACAGTCTTATCCTCAGTTGCTCGGTTCCCGTTCAACTTCTCTGTTTTATGTGTGTGTTGCCTAGCAGACAGACGGAGAAGCGACGATAAAAGTCCGCGGACACATGGCGTTTAACCAATGCAAACACATATAAGAAAGATATACATCGACGGTACGCATCGCCCATGGCCGTCTGTCTTTCTGTGTGTAGGTCGCTTAAGTGCTATGCATCCAGTGTCAGACCATCTAGCCAAAAAGTTAGGCCTTATAGGAAAAATGCAGGCGCCGATAACCCTCGTTTTGTACTCCAGCCAAATTATGGTGTGACTAGGTAAAGTTATTCCAATATACGTAAAGCTATTTCATTCTGCTTGTGTTCCATTTCTTCCACTAGCCCTCCACAACTGGTCAGAAATTTTTCTGGCCACCCCCACTTCGTCTCTCTGTCACGTGACGTCACGAAAACCGCAAAAACTCTCCATCTGATATGACGCGTTCACAATGATTATGTAGGACTAGGCTGAACAAAAGAAAAATTATTTCTGATTCGAAGCCTTTTTCGCCCTTAGCCCCTCGCTATTGATCAAAAGTTTTCGGGCTGCGTCCACTTCGCCTGTCTGTCACGCGACGTCACAAAAACACGAAAACTCACCACGTCAAAATGCCGTGCCTGCAATAAACCTGCATTAATATGTCGAACAAAGCTTTAAAGAAAATCGGAATTGCCGGAGGCTGCCCCATTGCGAAAGGAATAAAAGATGGCTGCTCGCCGATGGTACCTCGCACTGGCTACTCGGAGCTACTGAAGAGAATTGATTTCTGTGCGTGCAATAAATTTTTTTTCCGTGGGAGTATAACGTCGTCGAGCGCTTTCGGCACGTATGCGACATGGCTCTGCCAACACGTTTTCGCTGACGATTCGTTTTAGCATCATTTTTATCCTTCCGTTGCACGCCGCCGCGATTTTCGGCCAGCCACCGCAAGCTAAACAAAGGGGAAGCGGACCAATCGCATACGCCGGCACCACCCTCCTCACCCGGTTATCTACTTTCACTGCGCTATCTCGGACCCACCGATACCCTCTCCACTTCTGCGCGCTCCTCGCCTCTTGTAAACCAATAGGATAAGAAAAATCTGTCAAGGAGGTAATGCTATCTGCTTTTAAATTAAACATAAGTGACCTCCTATAAACGCGGAGAGCGTCTGATTGGCCTGTTCAAACAATGTTGAGGGTCACTGCCCCATGTTTGCGTCGGCCATTACGTAAATTTGACGTCAAGAGATTGGAATAAAGTCAGTATGGAATAGTTTTGCGTTATACGGCCTTTGGAGATGTACGGCGTCATATATGATTGCCTTTGTCAATCCGTCTAGATCTTATATACCTCATGTAAGAAGTAGTTCCTAAGATGCACGAATTCTCGCCCCCCCCTCTCCCTCACCCCCTCCACCATTTTTCTTACTATCACAACACGGCGATTATAGGGAGGCTTACAAATGCAGTGTAGCCGCTACAGGATTAAGTCAGGGCCGTTCATTTGACTGTGCACGTGACTCTAAATCTCGTAGGATGTTACCTTGTGCATTGAATATATTTCCAGATTTTTACTTGATAGATATATATGCGAGAGGCGTTTATTTAGCGAAGAAGGACGAGTGATGATGGCCGAGACAGTGAGCGGAATATCGTTTTTCTCTTTTACTTCCTCTGTTCACGCTTCAGGCTCAATCAGGCTTGGTCTGTTCGCGTTTCTGTGGTTCAGACGGGTGGTGTGTCAATATATTCACTTAATTTCTGATGCGAGTTCTTGTGCCGGATTTGTACAGTACAAAAACTCGTTACTACTTGCTTTGCTGGATTACCCAAAACTTCGCAGTTGAAGCGTTAATAATGCATAGGTTTTGGTAGCCAACGTGCAAATGTTACGTGCAAACCTATCGCAATCCAAGTACCAGCTCTTTAACAAAAACCTTTCCGCACCCGTTCATTGATCTATTAATTCAGTGTCCGAGCTATCATGCCTGTTAACAGAACAATGATCTAGAGAAGGCATTCATATTGCTGCAATAAGAAATTGTGAAAGCCTTCCTTGGCTAAACATTTGCATATCTCGAGCTTTTGGTATCTGATTTCATCGAACACATGCGTAAACCAGTTGAAAATTGCTCACCAGTGGTAAGTGGTTCTACAGAACACTACGGTACTGCTGTCTTTCGGAGCTTCTGTGATTGGACACTCACACAGGGATGTATGCATTGCCATAGAGAAATTCATTGTTGAATCAAACCTGTTTGATTGTTATTCGTATTATTCAGTCCATCTTTCCCTTATTGCCTCATTTCTATATATACAGGGTGTTTCAGCGAACACTTTCAAAATTCTTAAAGGTTGCCGGTGGGAGATAGCACAATTCTAGTTCATGAGCTGGTCTACTCGAAGAGGCGGACATTACTTGCCCGAGAAATTGAAATGCATAATCGACTTATCAACAAAAAATCACTAATTAGGTTTTTAACTAATTACCTGATGGCTCATGTTGCAATTTACAAATTGTAGCCGTGGAGTTCGCAAGGCGGATCCACTTGGAATTAATTCTCAGGATGACACCAGTTTCGAGATAATAATTCCCGAACTTTGTGGAGAAATGCATTGGCGTTCCAGTTAGTTGCTTAACAAAACGTCGCTTTATGCATGAAGAACAAAATTAACTGGAACGCCAATGCATTCGGGCGCAGGCTGCTTCTCGCTGCTCCACGAAATGGCGCGGCTCCGGAGTTGCGATTTCCTAAATGATCGTCTCTTCCTTCAGGGGTGGTTAGCCAACACGATGCAGTTTGTCATATTCGGAGGAGGAGGACATGCAGGCAATAATGCAGCACTTGAGATTGCCGAGGCTAAGGACACCGTAGTGGCCATAACTCGTCTTCTCCTTCTTCTTCAATGGCTCAACAGCAGGGATGTACTATACGTCCTGTAGAAGATTATGATGATGATGATGACCTTAACGTCTTTGGCACACACCCACTCACGGGGATTGGTCAAGAGTCAGGTAGATTTTACCTACGTGCCAAGTGAAGAAATCTTGAAAAGCTATATTTTTGATGAATAAACGAAAGCGAGTACATTTTAAGACAATTCAGTGGACAGTCATTCAATATTTAAAAAGAATATACAGGGTGGTTCAGCGAACACTTTCAAAATTTATTTAAGGTTGCATGTGGCAGATAGCCCAATTCTAGTTAATGATCTGGTCTACTCGAAGAGGCGGACATTACTTGCACAAAAATTGAAATGCATAATCTACTAATCAACAAAAATTCACTAATTAAGCAGGGCATGGAATTAATTCCATGCCCTGCTCCTTGGGCATGGAATGCGCCGCGCCAGAGCCTTACAGGGGTGAAGGTTCAACATCGCATCAGCCGGTCTGGGATACTGTCTTCAACATTCTAGATCTGAGCCTAGCCTGGTTGTGGAAAAATATAATCATCCCCAGAAGGAGCCGCGATCCGCAACGGCCATCTTCCAACAATACCAGCGGCAGCGACGGACCACGGACGCTTCTGGAGCGGCGGGCCTCTCTACCCAGTGCATCACAAGTTTACAGCATGGGACAGTCTTCAAATACGAACAGGTCTTTCTGCGTCGCAGATTTCGGAGGGAACGCCAATGTCAAATGTACGTCACCCGAGGGCGACAATAAGACCTCGTGCACACGCCTCTTCCGGTTTCGCAAAGACAAGAAAAAACACCGCATATCCACGGGGTGAATGATGATGAGTGGGCGAAGCTCCGGAGGGAATCATCGGTAAACCGTGAATCTTCCGTGTAATTCGCCCAGTCTCGCCGCACTAAATCGAACGATTGACTTCCACCAATGACACGCGCCATATGTGACGTCATTCCTATTTTATAACAGCGCCCTTCATTATAATTGCACCATCTCCCGCTGAAGGGGACGCTAGCACAAACGCGTTAGAAACGTGCAGTACTCTCTAGTAAGGGGGAGAGGCCACAGCGTCTTACGCAGCCGTTTACACATGCCGGAACGTGCACCGCGTTTGCCGACGCCATCACATGACTGCTGAGAGAGTATAACCCCCGTATTCATAAACGCTCCTCGACTTGAACTTGACTTGCCACCGCCTTCGAACGCGCTGCCCAAGGCGGTGGCAAGTCAAGTTCAAGTCGAGGAGCGTTTATGAATACGGGGGTAAAGCGGAGAGGCCACAGCGTCTTACACCAGCTTCTTACACGGGCCGTAACGCGCTAGCACAAACGCGTTAGAAACGCGCAGTCTTTCGTTAATGTTGGGTATTTATTGTCATCGTGGTGCGCGTGTCCATGTGCGCTTCGTGGCGTAGTGGTTAGCGCCGCGCGTTCGGAAGCGAGGGGCCCCTGGTTCGATTCCGCGCTACGGACAGAACTTTCGGAATTTTTTTTTCTCATAAAAGTAGACGTGGCTACCTACTACGACGACTACTACTACTACTACAGAGGAGGGACAGAGCCACACCCTAAGGAGCTTCGCCCCTAAAACACTGGCGCCATCACAAGTCGGGTCCGAGGGCCACGTCCAACGGAGAGACTAGTGAGATAAACGAGGAACGAATCGACCAGTGCTCCTATTCGCAGGTGAACGTCGACAAGCTTGCAAAAGCGAATCGGATCGACCACGCTCTGCGACGGCGACATCGCTGCAACCTCACCGAGGTTGAAAATACCAACGAACTTCCGGCTGAAGAGGAGGTCAGTTTCACTTTTGTCAGGTCTATCAGCACCGCTGCCCCAATGGAAGCACCATTGTTGCCAACGGAAGTCGACCCACCTCGTGAGCCCGTCGGGGGACAAAGTGCTCAGTATTACGGCAACACTGCGGTAAAAGAGTTTTGAAGCCTCGCCTACTTTGATCAGTGGAAGGAACCAGGTGATTCTAACCACCTTGAAGAAGTGGAAGATTTCCATGCATAGGACATGTGCGAGCAGAAATCTCACAAGTCTCCAGGTATAAGCCTGATGAAATACATCCGGAGCGTGAGAGGTGAAATAATTGTGTTAGAAAACGAGGTCGGGGCTTGCACGTCCATCTGCAGATACACTAAGCAAGAGCGAACAAGTATCAAGAACGGTGACACATTAGCTACGCGGCTTACCTCAACGCCATCAGAAGATGCGGACGGCGCGACTAGGAAGTACTATGGTCACAATAAAATGCCCGAAGTGAAGAAGTTACAGGTTTCAAGTGGAAGCTTCCATCGTGCTGTGTATCGATGCAGTCGCTGCTGAGCCTTTGCGGATCCAACAAGACAAACCTTAGCCTTATACTCACAGCGAAATTTAGCGCTTTTAGTTGAAACTGATGTGACTGAACTAAACCCAACCATTGCTTCGCCCGTCAAGAAAAGCTCTGAGGTATCTATGACGGCCTGTCATCCCGGCTGTAATGAGAAAGTCATCCGTAAACTACTGCCAAGAAACAACTGCACCTTCCAGACTGACCTCGTGAGACCGGTACTGAAAGTGATAGCTGGAGTCTCGGTGCACCTTATTCTTTAACCAATAAGAAGAAAATAATAACGGTGTCAAGCTGAACTGATTGGTCGTCGACAAACAATAACTGTGCGCTTATAGGACGAGAAGAGCAATTTATGTATGTGTGTGCGTGTGTGCGTGCGTGTGTGCACGCATCAATGTGAACACAATAAAAATAACGTCCAGAAACCAGAAGCGTCGACCCTTGTAGAAGACTTCGCGATTGTGCACGATCCTGTCATGGAAGCCGCGTGATCTGCGATGCCAGTTGCGCTTCAAATGGGCGCGCAGTCGTTATCTTCTGTCCCCACCACCGCATCTGGGGCCACATTCACAAAACTTTTCTTTCGTAAGTTCGCTTTGCCATTTGCTGGCCGCCTTCGCTAATGATATGGCTGGCATCCGGATAAATTGGCTAAAATTCTTTCTTATACGAAAAATTATAGCGTAGAAAGTTTTTGTAAATTTGGGTCCTGTTTTTGTGCGTAGCTTTTTCACACATGGACGCAGAGATGTATTTTGTGATCATCTTTAAAGCCGTCAAGCACTTGCAAGCATTTTTACCACTTTTAGCCACCTGCGTCAATTCAGACGATAACATTGGGACCATGCACAATTATAGCATGTTTAAATTTTGATTTAAAAGTATTGAAATTGCTCTTTTACATGCGCTAGCCTTAGTGTGGGGAACTTTCTGACCTGTGGGAATGGGTCCCTGTGTTCACAGTTCTGTCCGCTCTTAACCAAATGAGACATGATGCAGACCAACTTGTATCACCTGTTTGAAACAGAGCCGTGCAAGTAAATGCAAAGGAGACCATATGTGTTGTTTTCACGCATCACACGTGCGGAGCATCGCAACAAAATGAATTAAAACAAGAATTTTCACGCCGTATCATAGTGAACGTCGTGGAATGAATTTCAGCATAGTAGTTTTGTCGTCAGTGGCTGCTGTGGTTCGACGACTCCGAGTCTTAATTACCTTAGCGTCGCCGGTAGCCTAGTTTAGCAGTATGGGCTGCCGAATGCCGACGCCCCAGTCTACTATAGTCAACCGATCCCTTCCGTCACGGACACATTGTCATTGTCGTGTTTGCCAGTATTTAGAGTCGATTAACAATAAAAGTACGTAGTCCACGAGGCATCTGAGCGCTTCGGACAGAATTGGTTATAGACCACCAATACGTAATTTATAAGGGGATCAGAATGCTTCTCCTAAACTAAAACAAAACGACTGGCTTTCGTTGGTTCGGCTCGACACACGGGAGATAGCGGTCACTCCGGCATCAAAGTGGGCTTGAAAGTATTTGTAAAGCAAAGAGGGCAGCAAAATAGGAACAAAGAAATTCATTGAATTTTTTTTAATGTAATGGCATTGAGAACGCTTCTCTGCAGGAAGGCAGAGAAGCGTCCTCTTCGGCCCAGCGTGCTGCAGATAAAGGCATCATCCCGCAAGAGGCCGCGTAGCTGGAGCAAGGCATTATTAAAGATGGGAAGCGAAGGACGTTGTCTGGCGCGCACTCTCTAACAAGCCACCTTTATTCCATTTATACTTTATATTATTTATACGTCTCACGAAACAAAGACTAAGCTAAGTGCTTTTCTCTGCGTCGCTGTTTCTGCTGTTGCAAGCACCGCACTGCAAGTACTGCTCAGCGTCGTCGAGAGGTGCGTCTGAAAAAAAAAAAAAAAAAAGTGGTCCGCCTCCGTGTCAACAAGCATGTGTGTAGCGCATGTGCAGAGCACCGTGGATCCTGTTCGCTCTCAGTGGAGCAAACAAAAGCAAACCGTCCTAACTTGCATGGTTCAGTGGCCCGGCTATCAAGGCAAGCCGGGCCCCCGGCCACCGAAAAGTAGCCGGCGAAACAACTGCTGACAGCCGGTGTACTCACGCGAAATGAACCTGTAATAGGTTGCTTAGTGAATGGTGACAGGTTGTCCGGAGGGACGCTGAAAGAAAGAAGTGAAGACGAAGCGAACGTACGGCTGCTCCTTGGGGCAGCCCTTGTAGCTATTCTGGCTGAGGAATATAAACAGAATAGCGAATTAGTGAGCAAGGTTTGAATCCAGGTGCGCAGCTAGAACGCGCGCAAACAAAAACTCGCAATGGAAAAAAAAAGAATTAGCATAACATGCATTGGAGGTGCAATGTTAAAGAGACAGCAGAGCTGATGCGCACCTAGCTAGTCCTGGCTTTTGGGCTAGGCTAAGCACTACCAAGTCATCCCCAGCATTTTCCAGAATTTATTGATTATTGATCGACTATCGATTAGCTATTGATTGGCTATCTATTGGCTATCACAAGGTATATTGGCCACGTATTTGGGCTAGGCTAAGCACTACCAAGTCATCCCCAGCATTTACGGAATTTATTGATTATTGACCGATTATCGATTATTTATTGATTGGCTATCGACTTGCTATCGCAAGGTGTTGGCCACGTATTTGCGCTAGGCTAAGCACTACCAGGCGCAAGTTGGAATCAACTAGTGCAAGACAGGGGTAATTGGAAGTCACAGGGAGAGGCCTTCGTCCTGCAGTGGACATAAATATAGCCTGATGATGATGATGATGAAGGACTATCAAGTCATCCCCAGCATACTGATTGATTATTGATTAGCGATTGACTGGCTATTGATTGGCTATCGATGACTGACTGAGCTTAAGTTGTCCCAACCATGCTTAGCTACACTTTGCCAGGCTCAGCTTCGCTAGTTCACAGGGGTATGTGCCAGTGCGCTTGGACCCTTTCTGCACTACCTCCAGGATCGGCCCACAGTTTTCTGTCTACGTCAGACAGATTACGCTCAACATAAACAGCTCCGCTGTTAGAAAGAGAGGAATAATATGAGTGCAGTAGTACTGTTAGCCATAGTGGATCACTGGAAACGCTGAAGCGTTTAAAATGGAATAGCATCAACTGTAGCGTAGCACCGATAAGAATGTTGTCCAAAGGGAAAGCACGTGCAGTGCCGATTTATTTCGAGAACGTTGGAGACACGCGACAATTAATTCCAACCAATTTCATGTAATTTCATGCATGCCATGCTTGCTTATCCTTTCAATTTTATGAAAGACATTTCTTGCAGTTTAGTATTGGCAATATTGACAATAAAATTCAGCGTGTCACTAATCGTCGACAAGTGAGTCTACAACAGAAAAAAAATATATGGAGGACGTTTGCTCAAAAGATTATTATTGAACTTACCATCTATAACAACCACATTTGGTTCGTCTATACAAAATAAAACTCAGATTTTTGTAACCACAGAACTTCTTCTCAGTTGCCACCTGGAACGAAAGTCGCGCCCGTCGCTCTGATTGGCCTTTTCCACAGTCAATACTCAGACGACGTTCTCCAATGTCGATAAATGTTGTCCTCTCTGCGTAGTCGAGACGAAAGCTGAAGCCATCTCGAAGATCGAACCTTTAATGTCTTCAGCTAACAATGATTAAAGTAGTTTCTTTGCCTCTCTCTCTCTCTCTTTCGTGGCAACTAGTGTTTTGAGAAGCTATATATATGCGATGTTGTACCGCCTTCGGTGTCGACCCAGGTCGGCCCAGACGCAACACCCAGCAGATGTTGTCTGCTTGAGTATTTCAGTGGCTCACTGTACGCGAGTGTCTCCTCATCGTCTCTACGCAGATTATTTGTGCTTTGTACTCCAGGTGGCGTTAGGTGTTGTCTCAGTCGGTAGCCTCATCGACGCGTCCGCAGAACATGCTGTAGGCAGGTGTTTGAGAGTGGCACCAAGCGTTACTCCTTTCTTTCTTTTTTTCTTTCTATCTCGTACACTGCAGAAGATGCGTTTAGTTCAGCGTCGCGTGCGTGTGTGGGAGTGGCTCTTCCTTTACATTGCACTAATTTGTCGTGTGTCGCACCCGAGATGGCGTTTAGTGTTGTTACTAAACATGACATTGGGGATGTTAAGGTTGCAATGGTATTGTAAAGACCAGGTGATTAGGGTGTATACACCAGTCTGTTCCTGATTACCCCTTAGAGAGTCTCAAAAGAGGAAGTGAAATACATTACTATGCATGCGCTGTGCGGCAAATGTTTCGTATTGACATAGGTTCCCACAATTCGTGAAATGTAGGTTTCTTCATATGTTTGTGCCCTTCCCTTGTGTAGTCTTTATTTTTTCGTTAAGTTGCTAATGAACCCCGCACTAGGCAACTTGGGAAATTTTGATTATATTGCAGGTTATATGATAAACTTGGCAAATATCTACAAGGATTCCACAACTACCTTGGTTCTCCACAAGAAAAGTAGAAAGTTACCTATCAAGAAAGGGTTCTGGCAAGGAGACACAATCTTTCCCATGTTATTCACTGCATGCTTAGAAGAAGTATGCAAGCTCTAAGACTGACAAGGCTTAGGTGTGGGGATCAACGGCGAATATCTCAGCAACCTTCGGTTTGCAGATAACATTGTCCTATTCAGAAACAACGGGCACGAATTACAACAAATGATTGAGGACCGTAACCGAGAAAGTGTAAGAGTAGGGTTGAAGATTAATATGCAGAAGACAAAGATAATGTTCAATAGCCTGGCAAGGGAACAAGAATTCAGGATCGCCAGTCAGCCTCTAGAGTCTGTAAAGGAGTACGTTTATCTAGGTCAATTACTCACTGGGGATCCTGATCATGAGAAAGAAATTAAAGAAGAATAAAATTGGTCTGGAGTGCATACGGCAGGCATTACCGAATCCTGACTGGGAGATTACCACTGTCGTTGAAAAGAAAAGTGTACAGTCATTGCATTCTACCGGTGCTGACATATGGGGCAGAAACTTGGAGGTTAACAAAGAAGCTCGAGAACAAGTTAAGGGCCATACAAAGAGCGATGGAACGAAAAATGTTAGGCCTAACGTTAAGAGACAGGAAGAGAGCGGTGTGGATCAGAGATCAAACGGGGATAGCCGATATTCTAGTTGACATTATGAGGAAAAATGGAGCTGGGCAGGCCACGTAATACGTAGGAAGGATAACCGGTGGACAATTAGAGTTACAGAATGGATGCCGAGAGAAGGGAAGCGCAGTCGAGAACGGAAGAAAACTAGGTGGGGTGATGAAGTTAGGAAATTTGGAGACGCAAGTTGGAATCAATTAACGCAAGACAGGAGTAATTGGAGATCGCAGGGAGAGGCCTTCGCCTTGCAGTGGACGTAAATATAGGCTGCTGCTGCTGATGATGATATGAGAAACTGAAATGTCGCATTGCTTTAGTTTCAAGAGAGAGAGATTGGGGGGAACGGGTGCTGGTTATCTGCAACATTTTAGGGAGCGCGCGTCAGCGCCTGTTTATAGTTTCAGGAGGCGAGCTTCACTGGTAACCTAGAAACTCTCTCGATTTGCTTCGACTAGCGTCTGCGAGCGTCATTCCTTCTCGGCCCTCAACCGGGCCGGTTCCAAGGAACCGCGTCATGGCTTACGTCAGTCACGTGCCCGGCTCCTTTTATTTATTCTGTTCCTTATCTTCTTTCGTTTTGCTCCTTTTATTGGGGGCGTATACTTATACTGACAGTTTGGCGCGTACTCCATTGAGTAATTTACGGAAGTCCCATGCTATACTAAGTGAGGCTGCAGGCAGTGGGTCTGACGTATAGGCGTTGGTGACTTGATCCTGCGGCACATCCGGCTGGAGAGGAAGGGAACACGGGCTTTTGTTTGAAACTTTGGCTGTGGGCTGTTTTCGCGGTCGTGCAGTGGTTTGATGCTATGTAGACACGACCATCAGCGCGTAATCTATGCTCCGCGCTTGTGTACTTGCAATGCCCTTACCTGGTGAGGAGTCCTATAAAATTAGGCTTTCTGTCTGGAAAGAAACTACAGTGTCAACTCAGGCAGTCAATCGGTCCATATAGGCATTCGTGAAAGTGTGAAAGGATTACAACTTCACCTCACGAAATGACTCGTTCAAAAATATCAAACGGACTCCGTCAACAACTGTCGCTACCTAAATTTATTAACATCTTTTAGTTCGGCCCAGTGCTAAGCTGACAGTAGCCTTGCCTCTAAAAGTTCTATGCTGGAGGAACTCACAGGTTTAGAAGTTGCACCAAAAATAGGACGCTTTTTTAGATGATAGCAGGGGTGCAAATCTCCATGCTTCACGAAAGTTGCATTGTAGCTTGAAATGCGTATGTAATGTACTTAATTATTTATTCATATACCGCAGCGACGACAAGAGAAAGGGTACTGTTTTCGTTCCGCGAATTGCTGCCCTCGCTACACACATTTGAATTACTTCTACGCGCATATAATTTATAGCGTAAAAAGCGCACCCGAAAGTAATGTGAACTCGTGCAAACGTTTTACCGCAGCAGTGGTCTTTCTTGAGGTTTCGCACAGACTTGCGTTTCATCGAAGCTACGTCATAGCTCGACATGCTGGAACCCGGCCTGCCCAGTTCATGTCGAACGTGTAGCTGTTTCTAACCCTTTATTAGTACTATTGCAAAACACTTCTGAAAATACACATGTAACACATGATGAGTAATTTTGGCTCCTGCGGCTCTCATTTGCTCGCCAGAGCTCGCTTTTCGAGACTTTTGAAAGGTTAGCTTGTTCACAAACGAACGAAAATCTTGCACGCGGATCATCTCATCATTGGCTAAGATTGGCGTTACTTAAGGCAGCATTCGTCAAAGTATATGCGTACTACTCTTGCTCGTGCATCAGCACTCGGACGCATAAATAGCTTTGTTAAATATTTCATGACTCGTCAACGCATAGGTTGTCCTTGCTGCGTAATAGCGTTCTGGATAATTGTTAAATGAACTAATTACCATAGACTTCCTGGCCCAAATAAACATTTTCTTGCCTTCTGGTCCACGCTCTCGAAATGTACTCCAGCTGCGTCCGTGGGTAATATACATTTCAATGCCATAGACGTGCAAACCTATTTGTGACTACTTTCACTGTTCCACAGTAGCCGCAGCGTCTGCGGTAACCTGTAGATTGGTTCAGAAATCGAATAGTCCTAAATTCTTTTGAAAAACAAGAACATCAGCAATGAATTTCTTTTTAAGGTTGCCGTCACTACACTTCTGATGAATTGACACATTGAACGCCACCGCAATGTGGCCTTCAGCGGTGACAAGTGGGCGAAGCCAACTTGTGAGGGTCTTTATTTTCCTAGAAATTCCCTACTTCGCACAAGCTTTCATTGGCAGTTCCATTTGACGACGTACTGCTACTTTACTATTTATGTATGCAGAATAAATTTCTTCATTTTCTTTTGCCCACGTCATCCGCTAGCTCGACAAGTAGTGGGGACTTGTACACGAGGGCTAATGTTTTTTTTTTTCATTTCTGTCAGCAAAGTTCTCCTTTCAAACAACTTGTTTGAGCTCCAGCGTAAACGGCTGGTTGCCTGGGGGAGCGGGCGCTTAACGATCAATTGAATTTCCTCCAGTCGACGTGAGTAGCCTTCTGCTCGCCAGTTCATATAAACTGGCTAGGCAGCACCGCTTTTTGAAGTTTTTGTACGTGTGTTGCACAGCAATAAGAACAGTCTCTACTAATTTTTAAGTCAGAAAAGTTGACTATACAAACAACAAACTAGGGATAAACATCGCCATCGCATTCACGCGAAGGTACATCTCGGAACTCTTATTGGATCTTTGCACAAATACAGCGTGATGGTACATGCACATGGACCTAGCAACAGCTACTCATGACGTCCGTTCCTATGACGTCTGGATGATATGTTTTTTATTAATGAGCATGTCAGCTTACTAGAACCGCAAACACAAATGTGACCTTTTCTAAGCTTAAGACGGCAGTGACGATAATTGACGGATACTGTTCGCAGCAGTTTATTTTCCACTTGCAAGTACCACAACTTCTATGGTTGCGAAACGACCTACGGAAGAATTTTGTCATGACTGATGGGATGAGGGTGCGCGGGAGTTCCCTCGGACTCTGTCTGCTAAAAAAAATATAGCTTGATCGGTTTGTTCTCAGCGTAATCTTGCCAAAGGCTGTATTCTACAACACTGTTATAAAAAATCAGGTGGTATAGCATTTTTTATTGCGATCCTATGAGCAAAACTTGCACAATATCGACGAGAACGCTAGATTCCAGCTATGAGCGACAAATTCGACCAGCAAAAGTGCGCTAGTAAGTTAGGTACAAAGAATGAAACAGTGCAGTCCATGCAGTGCACAATTCGGGATAATTGAAACATTTGTTTTATTACAGCAGTGTAAATTACAGCGACGTTATGCTTACAGTTCGATTGTCCGGAATGGTAGCCGCTTTATAAGAAGTCATTTGCCTGAGTTGACACGCTGCAATGAGTCAGTGGCCATGCCGTTCTGCAGTTGAGTGAAACTATATATCCGCTGATCGATAGTTTGTTTCTTTGGCTATGATGTGCACCATATATAGATACAAATATTCACTCGATAAACTTAGTATACAGAGTGAGGTATACTGAACATTTTCTTTT
This sequence comes from Dermacentor silvarum, assembly GCF_013339745.2. Taxonomy (NCBI): domain Eukaryota; kingdom Metazoa; phylum Arthropoda; class Arachnida; order Ixodida; family Ixodidae; genus Dermacentor; species Dermacentor silvarum. The sequence goes on along the minus strand of NC_051159.1, from coordinate 155,472,227 downwards.
CAGGTTGAAGTTGCTGTTATCGAACTTGAAATTTTAAAGCGTACTGAATAGGTGATTGATTAGCGGTAAAACCGAAACCAACCCACTAGAATTCGAAAGCATGAAAGTTTACAAATGAAGGCATCAATTTTCATCGGTAAATTGAGTTTATTTGTTTATGTCCTCATACTGACCACAAGAGGGACCGCAAGGAGCACAGAAGCGCCTTTTTAGTCTAAAAAGTGGAGAGGCGCCACAGCTTGCGGTAAATTGGTACCCTTTACCTATAGCTAACGAAGGGACCAATAAATTTGTTGGCATGCCGGAAGCTACTAAACGCTGATAATCAGATTGGTTCATCGAAGCGCCACGCTTGTGCAAGGCATTCCTGAAACCTACTTTATCCGAATGATAGTGAATTACTCGCGTTAACAAGCTAAAGTTTCAAGTTTCGGAACTTTAAAGCTAAAGTTGGCAGTTCAGATTTAATGCAACGGACTCTCACTTTATATCCCTTTCAAAGCTGACGAGCTGACAAAGGACGATGTCTTACAGCCACCAGCAGCCGTATCTCCAAAGGAACCGAGTCGATAAAACTGGGCGGCATGAACCTGCGCTTTGAAGGTGAAATGTGCAAAACATAATGGACAGAGAATTCGGATAAAACGATGCGTGGGACAACCTTCGCGCCTTTTTCCGCCGACGTTTCCTGAATTTATTCTCTTTCCCACAAGTGAATCTGCGTTCGCGATTGAAAAAGCTGCATGCGCCGTACACAAATAGCGCGCTTGGAGAGAGTAGAAGTGGCATCCATCTAAACTATATATATCTTTGTACAGAACTTTTATTTTCGGTTTGTATTGTTATCTTTCTACAGTTAAAAAAATCCTACCTAGAAAATGCAGGGAACAGACTGTGTTTATTGATTCCCGTATGCTCGTTCAGAGATAAGTTGTTTTCAGTTTAACATGGTGCATTATATATATATATATATAATCATATCATAAGAAGCCAACAATGACACCAATGAAAACATAGGGGAAATTACTTGTACTTACTAATTGAAATAAAGAAATGATACTTCAATGAAAATGAAAATTGATGAAAAAAGTTGCAGTGGCTTAGCTCGGCTATGCCAGGATATACGTAGCGTTAGCAAAGGTTCAGCTGATTATTCTTAGCTTTCCTGGTTGTCTCCTACGCTCAACCGTAATTGCCAGGCAACTACTTCGGGATCCGATGAGTCAAGCTTCTCTGTTCTTCTGCGCTGTTGAGCAGCATTTGCGCTCTCCTTCTCCATGGCTATACCACACTGGCAAACGCCAGTCAGAAGCGCAACGGCTCCAGCGCAGTGTCAGACGGCGACTGCACAGCGAGCGCGCGCCGGCGCCAGTGCGTCTACCACGGCTACGACGTCACTCCTCTGGAATGCGCAGACCGGCGGCGGTGAGTCGCGCGCGGCGGCGGCGGAGTGCGCGAGAGGTGCCGGCTCCGGTGGCTCCGGTGCGCAAGCCGTGTGACATCACTGATCCTTGCGCATGCGCAGCACGGCTCTTGATGTGCCGCGCGAAACGGGCTTGGCTAGGCCAGTGTAGCTAACGCTACAAAAACAACTGGCCGCAGGTGGGGAACGAACCCACGTCTTCGCATTACGCGTGCGATGCTCTCGCCATTGAGCGACCGCGGCGCCGTTTTCCCATCCACTTTCTGGGGTATTTATGTCTTACAACTAGAACTAACTCTGGGAGTGTTAGCCAGCGCAACCACTCACAAACCTAAGCGATGGATGTGGAACATCCTTTCTGCCGCAGGCGTCACGAGTACGGGATCTTTTTGGGTGCAGGCAACTGGTCAATAAACCCACATATGCTACCTGAAAGCTCCTAGTTCTTCCCATTTTTTATTACGAAGTTATTAGTTGTGAGGCACTCGTATTATAATAAATACAATTTCCGCGATACGAAGTCTTACGAGGGCAAGATTGTACAATATATCGCTCGACACCCCACTCTGGCCAGTGGGAGTCCACGGAAGATGCAATGACCAGAAGCTTGTCGTTGTCGGCAAGCAAGGAGAAGCACGTCTTGGTTTTTCTTGGTGTGAAGAAATGTAGAAACAAAAATAACTGCTAAACAAACAGATTTTGGTGGTTGTTTTTGTATAAGGAATTGTGCAAGCAACCTCTTCCGTTTTGTGACTTACTGTAAGGACTTCGTGCTCACGTTGGTAGGGGATCGGTTCTTGCATTAATTGACAGCCACAGAGTATCTTCTGCACCTAATGATGGAGTCCGAGCGCGAATGCTACAAATCAGTCGTGCATCGGTTATGCCGACAAAGGTGGCGGCTGCGTGAGAGCTCCCAAGGGGTGCAAAGGGAGCAGCCTAGAGAAGACACGTGGGAGATTAATGTTATTTAGCGTCATCCCGCAGGCTGCGCTGCCCATAATCGAAGGTAGCGACGCCAGAGAAAAAGACTCGGTCGGATATACGTCGACCTGCCAAGGCGTCGGCGTTGGTCTCTCGGGTAATAGAACCGGAGGTCTGTTACTTTCATTTTTTTTTCTCTCTCACGTTCTTGTGCGTGTGCATAACAAAAAAAAATCACTGACAATTACGATACTTCCTAATGCGATATTTGAGTGCAGCTCTTCTATACGTGTTTCATTTCGCGATATATTGGCTGGCGCGGGCAATCTGTCTCGTGCGGCACGTTGCAAACGGAGCGAAGTGTGGCGCGACTGCCTCGCTAATCGGGAGATCGCGAGAGCCAGCGCCTGGGTGTTGCGAGGGCGCGATTCACGGCAGCCGCCGCAGGCAGGCCCCCCAGACTATGCGCGCTGCTCTGGCGCCATCTCGTAGCCATCGCCGCAGCAGAGCCCGTCTTGCGCGGCACTACGCTTTTCCTCTCACGCTTTCGCCATACCCTCCTTCTCCGCTTTCCTCCTCGCGCTCCCTTCGCTATCGCCGTCTTTCATCCCCCACTGCGCTCCGCTTTCGCTCTTTCATCCTTCACGGTGCTCGTTGGCTCGGTTACGCCACCGCCGCCGCTCGCCGCTGGAACGGGCGCCTAAGAGCTGCGCTCAAAAAAGAAACGTTTCTAAAAATATCATGTTAGCACTTATGTGTTTCCTGCTGCGCGCTACAATCTTTCGCGGTGGCGCTTTGCCGCGTGTTTAGGGTAGCCTTATTAGAAGTAGACATAGAAATATGCAGTCTTCCACGAGTTCGGTTGTAATTTTTGCGCTGCAGCTAACCTTGCGGTAACTTATGCCGAAAACATTGGTTGTGGTTGTGGTATTTCTGTGGTTGGTAAGAACACTCTTCAGTGTATGGTACACATGCATTTACTCGCAAGAAAAGCTTCTCTTTGGCATGTAGATATCTATTCACTGCTTTTCGGACACACCATATAGGATTTCTCGAACGTAACTCATAAGTCATGACTCTAAGAGGTCTGAAGTATTAATGATACAGCGATATGTTGTCACACACACACACACACACACACACACACACACACACACACACACACACACACACACACACACACACACACACACACACACACACACACACACACACACACACACACACACACACACACACACACACACACACACACACACACATATATATATATATATATATATATATATATATATATATGCATACATATATATACGGATGCTAGCTGTTTACAAATGAAGCTACAAGTATGTGCACTCTGCTTAGGCGTTCCTGTTGCTTCAGTGCATTTTAACGTGTATGTCTCTTCGTTTTCTAGTTGTTGTAACACACCTAATTCCGACGCCGACCATGGCGGCTTTGCTTCTAGTAAACATCGATGTTATCTGCGTTTTCGTGTCTGCAAGTTAGGCACGGTTTCGCAAGACTCAAGGCGGGGTTTGTTTGCCATCCCGGGTACTTACAATAACGATCGTGATCGCGTAACGTATCCGCATCGTTCAATAAATTGTGGAAGAATTATCGCAAGTACGGCGCGAAAGCTACCTAAATCTTCTTGTAAGCAGTGAGCCGAAGATTGAAATACCGACCTCGATGGTAGTTTTCTCGATTAAAATGCATTTTGAGAAATTGATTACTACATAAATGGCGCGTAAAATCGCGTTTGACAATGGAGCTGCCCCAGCGGCAATGATAAGGAATGCGAAGCTGTTTGCGATTCCTTCCATAAATCCTGTTACTTCTTTTTACTTTTTTGTAACAGAACGTAAACCACTAAATGTAAAAAGAACGTGCTTTGCAGCGTATAGGCTATTTATAGAAGCTAGTTATTGTATGCGCGGTAGCATATCGTAATCACTCCGCGATCGTAATTCAAGTAGCAGGCGTTGCTTTCAACGAGCATCGTTTTACTTCGGGAGCGGTAGGCAGCCATAAAACTCTCTTTATTTTACGTATACAAGGAGGTATAAGCAATATCTTTGGATCCCACTCAGCGTCTCGGTTGAAGCCATCAAGCGCCACAAATTGGGTCAGATGCAAGCAATGTGGTGAGATTCGGAATAAATTGTCCAATAAAAAAAATCTGCGTCGACTTCAGTGCTTTTCTTTGCATCGCGAATTCACGTTATTTATGTCGATCTACTTGTCTTTCCAAATACTTAAACAGCAATATTTAAATGTAATATTTTATTTTGCATTACCTTCTGTTGGCGCCATTAAATAGCTGCAGGCATTTTTCTTTTAATCCCTCTGTAACGGTCGTAAATTAAATTGGATAAATTCATACTTTGATTTGTCTGCAGTTCTCATGTTTGTCTTCTATGTCATCTGTACTTCATTGTCATGCTGTTAATGTGCTAGTTCGACGTTATAGATATCTTATTTTATACACTTGAACGTAAATGATGTAAATATTGACTTACTTTGGATGATTAGTTTGTATTTACCTATGTTACAGCAATGTTTAGGTTTCAATGTTCTCGAATTTTGTTACATCAACCTGGTCAATTGCAACTACTGTAAATGCGCTTTTTTTCTTTATGACTTCATTCTTTACGTGAATGTGCCCATCCTGCTATGATCTTGCATGAGATCGACAGCATTTCTAAATAATAATAAAAAAGAAATCTACTTTTGTCGCCAGTTTATTTTATTTTCTTAGTACAAATTTGCTGCGTGAGAGGCTAATGCACTTCTATTTCTAGCTTTCTGCTCTCTGCTCTAGAGAGAGCGCAGTTTTTTCTTCGCTGAAGAAGATATAAACTGAAGCATGAACAGCAATAAAAGAAAAAGAGAGAGATAGAATGATAGGGATTTCGAGTTTCAGAGTTGCGGGGATAACGGGGCCATCAGGGCCGATTCAAAGAGCCATGTGACACGGTTCTGAAATCAGTCTGTTAGCAAACCAGAAAAAAAAAAGAAGTTCTGCGCCTTCAGAACAAACACTTTCATTGTCGATATCTTCTGTCCACAATCGCTAGAAGGCACCGTGCAGCCATTGCAGTAGGTGCTGCCCCATCAAAAGACATATGGCGTTGGCACAGCTTGATTTAGGGCCGCCATTAGTACAGCGCAGTCGTTAGTTCAAACTGCAGGGACCGTAACGCGTTGATTATTTCTTTTTGTGCAAGGGCGTGAGATTGCACACTTAGGTGTGGTATGTCGCAGCAAAAGTGCACTGCCATGAACGAAACTTCGAGAACCGTCAAAGGAAGGGTTTTGTTGGACACTGTGCTTTGTCCACCTTTGTTTGTTTTCAAAGGGTCGTTTCTATGGTGCTTGCTGCTGACTGATGTTTGTTGCGTGTTACGGTTCCCAACTAAGCAATGGACCGCGTATATGTTTGTTGCTTTATTTCTTTATGATCTTTGCGTCGGTACCTCTGTATTTATTACACTAGCACATTCTCGTTGCGACCCATGAGTCAAAGATATTGAGATGTGTTCTTCATTAAGTCGGTCCCATTTTTCTTTCTAATTTCTCCTTGTTGCTTCCTTTTTCTATCTCCTACTACGATTGTCCCTCTTCCCACTCTATGCCTTCTATAGCTCTTATCAATTTTATACACTTATTGTTTTGAAACCTATAGTTACGAACACTTTTGGACAAATACGCGGACTGGGCTGATCCCTTGTTTCTGCAACTAAACGGAAAGAATGATCAGGAATACCTGCCTTCGCAGCGGCACCACTAAATGTGTTCAGAGAGGCAGACAGTATTAACCATTCCAAGGAAGAAACGCTGCAAGTATCTACTTGAGTGGCTTACACCTACTTGCTGGCAGGAGGTGGCAAGCTATTTTTACTTCAGAGGCGTTTTATATCGTCGCTCGCCCCTGAATAACGTTTTATTGCGATAGCAATTATATGGACACTTCAACCGGATTTCTGCCGTCGGCGTCGCCGTCGCCGTTGCCGTCGCCGTCGCCGTGAGGTTCCCTATAGATAAAATCTTCGCCGCGCGCCGTATGCCCGAGCGGAAGCGTGCGGGGACGCGCGCTATCACGGAGAGCGAACTGCCAACAACCGCGCTCGTCGCTCGCTCGCACCGTCGCTTATCCCCACACGGCTCTGACCTTTATGCGCCGTGCATTCGGCGCTCAGTTTCTGTTGAAGCGATAGACCGCACGTACCTTCGCCCGTTGCTGCGGCGTATGCGCTTGCTGCCAGCGTTTTGACAGTCGTTGTCTGCAGTCATTCAGTGTGATCTATTCATGTTTGTTTGTGCGCGCTCACACCACGCTTGTTCAATCAGTTAGTAATAGTCGGGCCACATTTTCCAACGCACGCTACACATGCAATGCTGCCCGGATCGGCAGTGCAGCGCTACAGGTGTGTCCCTTCGCACGCGCTGCCCACGGGAAGTGCTTCTCATCAACACCACCGTTTCACACGCGCCTTCTCGTGGTCATCGAATCTCTCTTCATGTCGGTCTACTTACGCCGCAGCACACCTGCTTACTTAATCAGCTCATGTTTACTACAATTCATATTGCTACCAAAGCCGCTCACCTTACTTCGTATGACATTGCTGTGTTGCTATTGCATTCATTGCTTCACCCTTAGGGCGAAACTGTGACATTTTCGACTGTCATACAAAAAAAGTGTGAGGTCAGCTGGTTATTTCGTGGCTCGTTCACGATTATTCTTAAATTTTGTCCTATGATCTGATGCCCTGAAAAGCTTAGTTGAGGCTATAGTGTGTACTACCAGTCCTCTCCATGTCTTCCTTTTACTCGCATGCTTAAACTTGCATGTATGTTTGTGTTGTTAGACGCGTCACTGTTTTTCGGTGCTTTCTCGGCTATCTTTTTTTTTTGCTCTGTGGTCAGAAGCAGTCGACCCCGCGTGAGTCCTATAACCTCAACTTAATATGGTTATGAAAAAACTACTTGCGTGTTCAAGCTTGTGCGACTATTATTTTCCTGTTGCTGTTTAGAACTATTACTTGTTCCATAGGTCATTCCCGTCGGCAACTTTCAAATATTCTGAGGAAAGAAACAGCAAATGCATTCGGAATAAGTAAAGAGAATACTTGCGACTAGCCACTTACAGACAGTCTGACACTGAGAATGTGCACGCTTAAGCAGTCCAGCCCAAAGATATTTCGTCACACACACTGCGGAGGTGGCTTCCTGGCTTGGAATAAGCTCCCGAGGTTGCGATCAACTCCCGTTTCTCGCAGCTAGTTATTGACATCAGTTTTACGCCTAGACTACGTACATCAGAACAGAGGCATTTGTTAGTCAGGGTGCACAATCTAATTATCGAAAGTTCCAATGATAGCAAGAGGCGAAGGCATTCAAGAGGGACCTAATTTGCAAGTGCCCAACATCTTCTGTGTGAACATCTTGGTTTTGTGAACATTTATGCTTTGTGAACTCATGCGTTGCGTGTGAACACTTCGGTTTTGTGAGTATTTATGTTATGGGAACTCTTCTGTTGCGCGAGCATTTATTTATATTGCAGTTAAGACTTACTAAGTGAATGTTCGTACATGTGGTTATTAGTCCAGTTTTGTGATTTTTGACAACTTTCTGAGGACAACTATCATGTAAGAGGAGAGGAGTAGCCGGCGCCACATATAGGCACCAACCTCTCCTTAAATACATTTATAAAAAAAAAAGAAACGAAGGCTGGCACAACTGCTCTATATGTGAAAAAGCGCGAATAATTAAAAAAAAGTGCTGCGTTTTGAAAAATGTTTCCTTCAGGCGATTATAAATAATTCCAGTAACTAGAACCGAGCCATTTGTAGCGTTGCGTAGGTTCAGTGCGTAGAAAGTGCTTGTCACTTATTATTGCGATAGCAATTATATGGACACTCAAAAGCAGATTTCTGCGGTCGGCGTCGCCGTCGCCGTCGCCGTGAGGTTCCGTATGACGTCATTTGGAGATGAAATCGTCGCCGCGCGCCGAACGCTGTATGTGCGAGTGAAAGGGCGCGAGGGGCGCGTCTTTCACGGGGAGTGAACGCAAGGCGGAGAACAAACGCGCGTTCTGCGCCGTGCTCGCTTAAGGGCTGCAGAAGTAGGCGTCTCTTTTCTCCTTTACAATCACCATATATGTAGAGCAAACGCGCCTTCTTCGGACGCGCGAGAGGCCGTGGGGGAGGGGGAGAGAAGGGAGGCGACGTTTAGCTGCGGCACCAAGTGCCTATTTATATCAGAGGCTCCAGCAACAGTCACCAACGCCGCACGCATTTTGAGCTAACGCGGGCAAAACGCCGATGGCGTTGACAACAGTTCTGCGTGTTGTTGCTACCAAAGCCGCTCACCTTACTTCGTATGACATTGCTGTGTTGCTATCGCATTCATTGCTTCGCCCTTAGGGCGAAACTGTGACATTTTTTTCTTGAACTGCCGGCCTTTGTTGAAGTGCTGCCGAAAGCTTACTGATGCCTGTCAGCAGAAGTTTTCCTGATGGCATATAGGATCTTCAGCGAAGAGTGGAACTCTTCTTTGTCTGGAGGCAATGCACTAACATTAAAAAAAACAGCACTCCAATAAAGACGTTTAAAAGAGAAAACATTTTCGGACGCACATTTTTAGAAATACTATACAAGTATTACAACTGCCTTGAAAACTGTGTAAAATATATGGAAATTATAATTGTTTTTAATGTAATTCAACACATTTAAAATAGATCACATGGCGCACAAAATGCGTTATTTTGTCGTTTTTTGAGTCGTTTGTATTTCGGTGCTTTCTAATGTATGTACTTCGGCGGCGCACCTTGCTGAATATTTCATTTACAGGGAAAATGTGTAAAGGTGTAATGAAGACTTTTACTTAATAATGTGGATATTTAAAAAAGGTTATGTCGGAGACCAACAAATCATAGTTTCACACAAATATGTATCTAGAGTAGAAGCTACACGGCCTGCTATCTTGCTTTAGATTGTGCTCAGACGGGGACGAGGCTCTGGCACGGAGAAACTTATCGATGAGCAGCACATAGATTCGCATCATCGCGCCCATGACTGTGTTATCGATTCTCGTGCAGTTATCGTGCACTTGTAAAAATAGCAGCAAGATTTTCAGTTAAACAAGTCTTTTAAACTCATTCATGTTGTAAGGAGAATTGAATAACTTGTACGTAAAATTGTGTTCACTGGCAGGTTTTTTTATTGCGATAGCAATTATATGGACACTCAAAAGCAGATTTGTGCCGTCGGCGTCGCCGTCGCCGTGAGGTTCCGTATGACGTCAATGGAGATGAAATCGTCGCCGCGCGCCGAACGCTGTATGTGCGAGTGAAAGGGCGCGAGGGACGCGCGCTTTCACGGGGAGTGAACGCACGGCGGTGAACAAACGTGCGTTCTGCGCCGTGCTCCCTTAAGGGCTGCAGAAGTAGGCGTCTCTTTTCTCCTTTACAATCACCATATATGTAGAGCAAACGCGCCTTCTTCTGACGCGCTTGAGGCCGTGGGGGAGGGGGGGGGAGGGGGAGGGAAGGGAGGCGACGTTTAGCTGCGGCACCAAGTGCCTATTTATATCAGAGGCTCCGGCAACAGTCACCAACGCCGCACGCATTTTGAGCAAACGCGGGCAAAACGCCGACGGCGTCGACAACAGTTCTGCGTGTTGCCGGTGCTGCTGCATGTCCAAGTTTATACAGCTGATAAAGCTAATATCATTAATACCAAAGCAACACTGGCACTAAATTAGAGACACTGCAGTGGAAAGCTCCGAATAAATTTTGACCCCTTGATGCTCCCTAAAGTGCAGCTAAATTTAGGCGCATAAGCGTTTATGCAACTCGCTACCATGAAAACGCGGCCGCTGCAGCCGGGAATCGAACTAGCGACCTCGTGCTCAGCAGCACGAGGCCGCCGCCGTCACTGCGGCTTGCGCGGTCAGTGGACAGGTGAACAAGACGATGAGCAAAGCGAGGCAGAAATGGGCACGAGTTTGCAGGGAGACGGTGTGAAAATGGAAAAAAAAAGCTTGCCTAAGCAAAGAGAGAGAGAGAAATAATAGGAGAAAGGCAGAGATATTAAGCAGAGTAGTTGTCCGGTTGGCTACTTTGTGTTGTTGGGGGGCAGATGTAAAAGGAAAGTGTAGGAAAGATGAGGAAATGACATGAAGCTGCTTTGTCCGCAGAGGCGCGAGGAAGGCAACTGCCAACTGTAGTGTTTCATATAGTCCCTATGCTTATAAATAACACACTATGTTTAAACTTGAGAATATTCAGACCATGTTGAGGGAGATGATGTATGATCTGAGTGACGACAATGGAGAGTTGGCGTTTGCTTTGTTTGAATATGACCTGGTTTGTTTTGCACTATACAAAATTATTTTTCGTCTCCGTAAGGTTGAATGTAAAGCCCCACTACCGTCTCCACAAGTTTCAACAAGCTTTTGGGCACAGTGCCCTCGTCTTTCCTCAGAAGCTGCTGCAAAATGGTCTTCAGGATATCAAGAATATTTAGCTCCATTCAATCCAAGGTCATTTGCTAGCTGAATACTTCTTCGTTCACCCAGACTCACAAGACAAGTTCGCACCCTGTCAAAAGAATGCAGCGCAATTTTGTATCACGAAGCCCGATGAGCGTGCCGGAAAGGTTGAGTGTGCTCCTGAAGTTTTGGGGGTTTGCGAATGGCTTCAAATGGCACTGGTGGTTGTGTCGTCTGCTAAGACTGCAGAGCAAGTTTCCCGCTTTATGCAGTCTCTGGCAAAGTTTATTTTATGCAAATTACGCATTTATCAAACTTATGTACGTACATAACGTGTGCACTCACAGTTTGTAAATCCTCGTCCCCATGTGTGCATTCAAATCAGTCAAGTGTCACGATCATTTTTGTCTCAATTGTGTCTTGTCTAAATGCACACTGCGTATTGTTCTTTGGATTTTACCAAATGCTGCGATGCCAAACATTGTTCTTGAAGTGATGCCATAAATACAAAAGGCCGGCTCAGTTCCTGTAACTCACTCCTGTGACACGAAAGTTCGATTTCTTTTATTCTTTCGGGCCTAAACGCACTCTCTTTTTGGGGCTTTGATAAATAAGATAACTTCATGGGATAAGTGATATATTTCTTCTAAACGTGTGGTATAACTAGTTCCACTAGCATTGTTTCTATGCAAGCTGACGTACTAACTTGACTACTTATCTCTACCATCTTACCTTTCAGCATTGGAAGACACCCGGGAGAAAAGGAATTTGGTAAGGAAATCATTTTTACGCAGTTATTTTTCCATCTGAGCAGAACTAGACAGGGGTGTGTGAAATCCAATCATCAGGGCCAACCAACTGTGAAAGCGAGTCGACAGGCGCATTTCATCTCAGCTCGCGGATGCGTCCGTTCAGACTTAGCGGAAGATATACGACATGGGCAGCTGACTATTCTACGTTCCATGCGGTTACTCACGACAACTTCCGAGTATCTCCGTACTGTATTCTTAAGATGACAACATTCAAAAAAGGAATAGTTCGAACGGCATGCAATCATTGCAGTACTGGTTTCCCTGCAACGTCGCTTTACGCTGAATATAGTAATAGTAAATGCACTGGCATAATTGACGATGCGAAAATACATAGCTCACATCCTTACATTGCGCTAGTTCAACACAAACGTAAATATTCATAACATTAACGTCACGTGTCTTGCCCACTACCCGCGTCTTTTGACATATCGTAAGTTGCATGAAACAGTTACAATTGTCAGCAGATGAACGTCGGCAGCGAAATAACAATGTGAAGAAGTTTAGGAAAAGCATCATGGAGGTGAGCAGGCTGAACTCATGGTGAATAACTATTCATGACAGGCAAAAAGAGGCTCAGTAGGAGTAATTGCCAGTCATGTTTGCGAGGCTGGCGCCGCCTGTAGCAACATCATCACCAGTCTAACAACATCCTGAAGGAAAAGAGTAAAAAATATATTAAACCGGGCTCATAATGAGCGGTGTAATCAGAGTGAGCAGAGTTTTTGCAAATGTTCATCTTTTATAAAAAATAAAAAAATTATGTCCTTCATGATTCCGGCAGAAATGTCAATCGCCAATGGAAGCCTATAATTTTTAAGAAGCAGCTTTCGACAGAAATCCTAGGCTGTAGTGACCTGAGTAGTGGAAAATGGCTGGCCAAAAGGTTACATGAAGCTTAAAACAAGCTTAACAGAATGTCGAAGTAAGCTGTATCTAATTAATCTTGTGGTTGTCTGAGTATTGGTTTTCTATGGCAAAATGCTCACTTTAATGTTTTACCCAGTTGAGCAGCATAATGTGAAGACGGCGTGAAAAAAAAAAATTCGTGACTTGCAGTTGAGAGAACTGCTAGCTGCTTTTCAGTGTTTTTGTTTCAAGTATTTCTGTTTTCAAGAGAACACAGAAGTGTTCTCAAGCATCATGCAGCAGGTTTACTTCTAGATACCGTGTTTCGAATGTGCGAAAGGTAACGCCTTACTTGTGCGTCAACATCTCCTCATATCATATCAATAAAAAAAAAAAAAAAACGATCACTAAACTGAGGATCCTACACATCCTTGTGGCAAAGGGGAACATGCGTTGTTAAGAAGAGCAAGCTTAGTTTGTCAAGAGTATGAAACAAAGCAACGAGCTAATATATGAATAACGCAAGCGAATAAAAAAAACAAATACTGATTAGGTCCAGTAATCTTGGTTTGAAATCAACATTTGCTTGCAAGTATTGCGAGCTACGTAAAATCTGGACATTGTCTTGGCTTCTACATATAAACAATGTTATTCTCACATGAAAGGTTTAACTTCGTCCATTGCTTTTGTTTGTTTATGCTATATTTTACAGTTTTGTAAGCTGATTTTGTGATAATTGTGTGTGCCGTATCGCGCTGATGCTAAAATGTATTTAGTTAAGGCATGTGGGCTTGTCAAGCTAGATAACTGCAGCTTTTATCTGCAGTCCTACCTTCAGTTATTGTTGTACTGGTGGAAAATAAATTCATTTCATTTCAACTCACTTTATTAATTGTGCCATTTTCCAGTGTGGCGTAGAAATACAGATATTTAGCAGAGCTGTGTCAGATATCCGGTACAATACATACGTTTGAGTGAGACAACTTAAATATCTAGGTATTTTGTACATAGGTAGAAATTAAGCACAATGGTAACCAATGTACGTTATGTCGTCTCCAATGTTAAGTCCGCAATAAAATAACCCTTTAAAGTCAAGTAGGAAGAACGTGAGCATAAACGCCACCGCTTACCGGCTGATATCATCGGTGCTCGCATAAACGTGATAACTGTACTTCTTTAAAAGGCAAACGCACGGTCTGTGCATCAGTCAAAAAAACATTAAATGAACATATATGCGAAATCAAAGTGTCTAAATTAGCAACTTGCCGAGTGTCTTAGTCTGTTTTTCGGAGTGCATTCTAATTATTTCATCGTAGCCACAAGTGCTGGCTTTTGTTGCAAAGGTTGGCTACACGTTTTGTTCTAGTTTGTTTGTGTGCAAAGCGTAATTTAAAGCAAAACAAGCTCCAAGGTGCGGTAATGCTTCTCTGTGGCAACCACATATCGCATTGTTTTGCAGTGATGCCAACTAGTATAAAAAGTATCGTGGCCTGTCTCCAAATTAGTTTTTTTAAGTATTGCAAGATCATAGTCGCCTAATGAATGTAAATAAAAAGAAAAGCACGAAGTGTTTACCTTACAAATGCACTTTCCCTTTTTATCACTGTCGCCGACGAAGAACGCAAAAAAAAAAAAAACTCCAGAACAGATTTAGTTAAACCGCTGGTGTTTCCTTTGAAGACTCGTTTGAACATTAAATGTTCAATTAAAGTAAGTGATCGGCTTTTCGTGCGCTAAGCTGATTCATGCACACAAGCAAGCTGTAGGAAAGAACTAAACAGCTATTTCTTTTTTTTCCCACTTTTTAGCCATCCACACTCAACGCCAGCGCACCGGAGACAGACGCTTGCTAGAATTCTTAATCTCTTCGAAGAAGCCGGATAAGATTATACTCACAAAAACTCTCTCCCTCCTCCGGCAAACAGACCAGTAAACCAATTTTCTGTTAGTTGCTCTTCTAGATCTTCCGTTAGTTGGTTCGCTGCGGTCGTGTTCTTTTGTCCCTGGATATCGTAGAAGCAAGGAAAGGAAAAAAAATGAAACAATGAGTTGTTTTAGGCAGAAACATTCCCGACTTGGACGGTTCATTCTGGTGAGGTTCCGAATTTACAGAGGTAAGCGCAGTTCACTTTGGCGTAGCGGCTAGGGGAACGTCTGTGAACGGTCAACGTTCAATGCCGTCAGTTTTAACTTGGTCCAAATTATTTTATTTCAATTGGGTGCGCTAAAATTTTGTCACATAGCTTTGGATTCCTCATTTCCTCTACTTTCAGCCTCGTTTGAATGCTGTCACAATGTAACAAACTACATTACGTATTGGTTTCTATTGTGCACATTTTTTTTGGTGGTGCCTTCAAATTGTACTAAAAAATAACATATAACTTCTCGATGGAAGCATACTGCTTCACAAAAAACGCTACAAAGAAAGACCTCTACCCTAAACGTGACGAATCTCGCTGCTTGAAGGATAATTTTTGGTGACGATTTGCTTTCCATATTATTAAAATGTCTCTCCTGACGAAGTAGCTAGTGTAGCTCACTGTGACGAAGGATTTTCAGTTTCACGTACTCTAATATAACTTTGCAGGTAATATGATGGGCTGTCACAGTGACCATGCTGAATAACAATAACTGAAGTAAACGTCCGCAGAAAAAAACGCGGCTATAATTTCCCGCCTTTTGTGGAGGCCAAAAGAAATTTAAATTACTTGCCTATAAAATTATTAGTCAATCCCTGCAGACACAGCTCGCGTCGATAATGATTAACATTGCATTCTTAAAAAAAGGACAATATAGTGGCACATGGTTCTTGCGATATTCGCTGTCATATTTGCTTCATTAAGGATCAATGATGGACAGTGTGGGGTCAAGACAGCGATTCAGCGTAAGACCAGTGATTCAATGAAGAAGTGTCGAAATTAGAGACATTAGATGGATCAGTGGAAGAAGCTGGACTGAAAGTTGCATGATGTCAACATGAATTTCCAGCACAAATGATCGAGTGACAATTCACTGTTTTTTTGTGAATGCTTCCCCAAGGATAGAGACTGACGTACCTATTGCAAAACGAAAGTTAGTGGGACACCGTGAAGAACAACTGTGCGAGAAGCAGCGCAAAACATAAGGTGACGACGGAAATTTTTGTTTACTTTTATTTATTTACTTATTTATAAATACACCAGAGGCTCCTATCGGAACATTGAGTGACGGGGGAACAGAACAACAAAATACATTTGAGCATGGGCAAGAACGAAGAGGTCTCCATTAGCCGCAAAAAATGGCATCATTAAACACTTTTTAGGAAATGGGCACACAACTGCTCATGGAAAATTATTCGGTTAGTGATTGCAACAATGGTATCTGGAAGACAATTTCAAAGCGGGATGGCTCGGGGTGAAGCTGAGAAATTGAGAGCATTAGTTCGATCAAATATGCGTTTGATGCTGAGGTGATTATGAAGGCGCCGGGATGTACGCAATGGTTTTTGAAGTGGCAACAGAGATAGTGTTATGCTAGAACGTATTTTTGTAGTAGGCATAAAAGAGCAACAGAGTGACGAGTACCTAAAGTTTGGTGCGGAATGTTTAGCTTAATTTTTATACTAGAATGGCGGTTAATTATATAGTTGCATAAAATGGATCGATCGGCATTTTTTGAACTACTTCCAGCATTGAAATTAAATACTCTTGATCAGTTGAACAGATTGTGGAAGCAAATTCAAACTATACCACAAACTATTTCTCCCCAAAATTGACTGTCATTGACTGGCTACGAAGGTATGACAGGGTAAACTGCAAATGCACGATACTTTTCTCATTAGTATTTCGTAGTCAGTATATCATAACTTTGATTCATTCGGAGTCCAGAGCGGAACCACATATAAGTTGTAGGCCCTAAAAGGTTCCTCCTGCATCCTGTTTTTTTTTTCTTCTACATTTCTGCTTGCTCTCGTGCACAGCGAAATGAACGACAAAGTAAATCTACTGCGGTCACCGCGCACTCAGAACTCTTTCTGATGGCAAAGAGTGCGTCCTAAGAACGTTCGCACTCTCCACTTGCCGGAGGTAATGGGGCAGAGGCAATCAAGTTCGTTGCAACGAACCCGCGCATTCCCTTTTCACCCGAACACGGCAAGCAGGGCCGGATGCCTAACTAGGCCCATCTACGTATTGTACATCAGTGTGGCTCTCGACCCTCTACTATCCCGGACGCGCAAATGCAAGCATTGGAAACCACACAAATAAGATAGCGCGGAACTCTTTTATCCTAAGTGCAGAAACAAGAGGATGAAGAAACCTGAGAGCCTTGAAGAGAGCGATTGACCGAGGGTTCGTGTTTCAATGAGTGACGCACACCTGCTTTGCTTCTCTGAACGTGATGCAACACTGAAGCAGAGTCGGCCATGTTGCTATGGGCTAAGTCCATGGTTGCTTGCTCTTCGATCCGCATCACGTGGCGTGGAACGTGAATAGAAGAGCCTACATTCTCTGTCTAGCCGTCACGTGGCGGCATGGCAACGTGATATCTGGCGAGGTTGTTTCTAAAAGCTAGTGAACTGGGTACGCACGTGGAGACAAGAATTTGGATGAAGTAAAAAGAAAAAAAAATTATCACCACGCGGAATTTCGAGCCACATCCTCACTTCCCCAATTCAATTTTGGCACTAATGAAAGCTCTGTGCTGTGGATGAAAGCAGCGCAGAAGCTCTCAGCGCCACATCGTACGAATCGGCTTTAGCTGGTTTGTCGAGCGCCGCAGAAAATCACGCACAGGTGCTAGGCACTTGCGTTCACATTTACTGATAATGGCATCAATTATTGTATGCTACTCATTCGACGTGTAGGTAAGTAAGGGCTTTGTTCTCTTTAACTGACTAGCAAGGGACCCACGCTAATCATTGATCCATTTAAGCAGCGCTTGCACGCTGAAAGCGGGAAACAAACAAAATAAACTGACAGTAGTTCTTTCACAGGGTTTGGATAAAGCTTTTTGGCTCTTGAGCGGCAAAATGTTCAGTTTCTTTTTGTCCTGTTTGTGCAATGTCGCATAGCAATATACGCGCTGCGCTCCTTTGTAGCATTGAGTTCTGCATTGGTTTGAATTGCAGTTAGGAAACTTTACGAAGCCTTTATAAGGCTGCCTTCCGCGGCATTAGAGAAAAAAGTGTTACGAACACGTCCAGCTTACCGTTCTCCCTAGCAAAACGAGGTGGCGAATCACCTTCTTTTTCTTCCAACAAGCAAATACTTTTCATTCCGCAACTACGCGCGAAAAGACAGGAAACTGAAAAGAAAGCGGAACCGGACATAATAAGAATCGAAAGTCATGGTATCGTAGGGCCTCTATATCAATTTTCGACGTCCCTTTGATGCTTTGGAGCTCTGCATTGGGAAAAAAAATCTAAAAAATGAGGAAGGATTAAAACCTTAGAAAATTTAACCCCTGCTAAAAGAGTGCGAACCGAATGGCGGAAAGAGAATCATCCGAATTCGCCTGAGCGAATCGACGCAATCCCTGGGTTGCGTCGATTGTACAACGCGTCTCTCATGAGATCGATAGGTGAGTAATTTGTGCGTAGGGCGGTGTCATACAGGAGCTTCCCGAAACGACGCTCGCTTGTTTTATTTTCTCGGCAGCTCCGTCGTTTTCTACGTGGGCCTTTTGCGCATTGTCATCCATGATCACGGCGCCATCTCCTTGTCACTTCGGCCATCCCTTCACGCACAAGCAGGTTTGAAGTTATGCTTCCCGAGTCGATTTCATTCCAACGGCGCTACGTCGATCTCCATACTGAGTGGGGCAGATTCGCATGATGTCCGATTCAATCAGGGCAATCGTGTCGTGCTTTCTCATCTGCAGCCACTGAAAGAGGGAGATCTTCGAGGTTTCGACATCGGCCCGGACGAAGCTCAAAATAGGGCCCTTTGATTTAGCAATCTGGGACTTGCTCAGCTGTATTACCGTCTTTCCACCTTCATTGGGCATGTCTCTCAAGCGTTTCTCGCTGTGCCAGTAAAATGTGTTTTGTGCACGTTGTACGTATGCGCAAGGCGCTATAGGCGCTGTGGTACCCGCCATTGACTTGTTCGTGATGCGGCATGCATGCCGCATCACGAACTAGTCAATGGCGGGTACCAGGTTGCCAGGTTGCATGTCAGCGGCCTGGTTTATAACAGTGGCGGAGCTTTGCCAAAGAACTTGCAAGCTTGCGAGCTTGCCAAGAACTTGCGAGCTTTGCCAAGAACTTGGACAAAAGTGCGTAGTCCACTGACCACCTCTTCTTACTGAGGAGCCATAGAATGGGGTATAGAATTCATGACTGCTCAGCAGTTGTACAACTCCACGTGGCGGAGCTACTGCAGAAGATAGCGCTCAGATTTTATGTTTCGATTGAGCACCACTGAATTTATGAAGTCGTAGGCGTCGTTAACTCAAGTTGCAGCGAATACGTTGAAGTTCTGTGCTAAGATTAGGGTTCAGCGTATTGTACGTGAAACGAAACAAAGAAGCTAGTTTATGCTAACTGATCTAAACCTGAATTTCAACATGTATGAGCAAATGCAAAGGCTCGAAAGACCAGTGATGAATAACAGTGCCAAAGTATTTCGAGTAAATCAACTAGAAATTACTTCAAAAACTTCCCCCAATTTTTTTCTGGCTCACGATTGGTCAAGTTTAGTAAGTTTAGCTTCGGCAACTTTCCCTCTCTTCACTTTCAACTTTTTAAATATATTGAATACTTAGCGCGCGTTGTGATATTTAAGAGATGCAACAAATATTCTCCGTCCTATTCGTATAGCACAGATTCATACAAACGCGATACTTTGTAGCAACCCGCAAACAAGAGACTCTCGCTCGTAATTAAGATACCGAAAGGTAAGCCTTTATGTGCAGCAAAATAATCAATCACCATTTTTCATGCCTTTATCTCCTTGCTGACCTATTAGTTCGAATGGACATTCTTTGGACAGCTGACTATAATCTAGCTTCCGAAACAATGCTTATTAGTGTTGGCGCCCTAATTGCACTACTACGCACGTACAACTTCATCCTTCAGTTACGCTCTCTCTTTGGAGGTTCATTAGGAACAGAATGGGCCTTGTCTTTCCGAATGACATTGGCTAGAATGCATTCTCTTCAAGTCTTCGTAAGACACAGTTACATAGAGCACCGAATACGGCACGCGAAACCGGCAGTGACTAGCTCAACCTCAGGAGTATGCAGGTCCTAATGTGATCAGGGTCGAAAGATTCCCGGCACGAGCCAGAGAAACCGTTGCTCGTCTTCTTTCGGGAAGCGCTTTCGTCCGACTACATTGGCCCCTTGTTCGCGCCATGAGATGCTGTCAGCGAAGGATGGCATCTTGCTGCTATCACCATATGCGTATTCTCTTTGTACTCTCTCGGCCTCACTACAGTCAAGAGCATTAGTGAACGCAAGAAAGTGGTGCTGCACATATAGCTTGCTTGCGAAGGAAGTCTAGTACATTGTAAATCAGCAGCACCAATTAGAGATTTAAAACCCCGCAGTTCTACAAGGTAAAACGAAGCGTAAAATGCCATTGCGGCTGTTTCAAAATTGGAGCATGAAGAATTGAATCCAGATGAGGTACAAATTATTGGCGGCGTTCTACGCTGGTTACAGGCATTGTATAGCACAAAGACTAGCTGCGACACGACTTGAGTGCGCAATATATCCTTCCACAGATAGTGCCGATTTTTAAGCAGAAAAATATCGGCAATACGGCCACTTTTCTGGAACTATTTCTTTAAGGGGCGGGGGGGGGGGGGGGGGTAGAGAGGTAGATGGAGGCAGACTGAACACTATTTGCGAACTTCAGCAATTTAACTTGATGACAATTTTTCTCATACTTTGTTTTTCAAGAGTATAGCCTGCACAAACTCCTTCTTGTGCCCTGCAGATAACATGGTCGTATCGCGTTCGCAAGTTCGGCAATAATTATTGCACGCTTTTCTTGCTTTACTGTAGAAGACGCTCCTATCCCCTAAGCCTTTCTGAAACCATTATTTGTGGCCTTTGTATTACCGTCAAGTTAACTCATTTTGGACATGTTCTCCCCCTAAAAGTGAAATCATTTTCATTGGCTTTGAAAGTGGAATAAACGCGCACTTTCGTTTCCATTTTAGGCCTGAGAAAATTCTCAACATAATGTCTAGGCAGACTTGATCAAAGTTATAGGTGTCACGTTAATTTCTAACCACAATTATTTTCCTAAATCTGTTTAGAATTCAATGCCTCTTTGAAATATCATGCAAGCGCACGATTTCCAGGAAAATATACTGTTGATTCGTTGAGCGCACCGGCTCTAAGTTTTGGGAGCATGAAGTCTTTGGCAGCATGAAATCTTGGTTCTTGTTTTTCTGCTTTTTAACGGGTGAAGTATTGCGCCACATCTTATCACGAGAAATATTAATACCCTTTAGTGGGTAAGATGAACCATCAGGCGTGTTAACGTTTCTCTTCTTCAAAAAAAAAAAAAAGGAATGTACTTCCAGATGGCTTTTCAGTATGCCTATTATAACGCAATTCATAAACTTTGCTTTAGAAGTGTGCATTAACAAACTTAGCGCTCGCTGACTCTATATATAGGGCATGTAAGATCTATATAGCCATTGCTAACTCTTGACTAAATCTAACACACACGTCTAAACCAAACAAACGGCGCTGGAAGTTCGTTATCAAGGATTTCGGGCCCCATTTGCAAGGACCGTTTGGACCGTTTGGAATATTGAACCGTTTGGAATATCGAACCATTTCTGAAATGAGTTTCAAGTCTGAGCTTCCAAAATTTTTGTTTCTAAAATTATTATCCTTATAACTTTAAGTATTTCTTTAAAATACATACAATTAAAGTGGTAATTGTACGGAGAGTTCTCGTTTTCTTGCATGCTTTTAAAACTGGGTGTGAACTTACCTAATGAAGATTACTTTCGTCTTTCTTAAGGTATTTGCCAGATTAACAGCACATTGTAGTGCTAGCCAAACTTAGGCAAAAACGTTCTCGATGTACGGCACTCTGTCATCTCACACAGAGCCGCTCGTAATAAGAGTGCGTTATCGGCACTCTTGTCTTCATATTTTGCCTCTACGTACCCACTACCACGAAGAACTAAACGCAGCTTCATCATATGCGGGTAATAGCTACTGATCACCGTGCTCTTTTGGCTCTTGGTTTGTTCTGATGCGGTTTTGCTCTTACAGCAGAATTATGTCTGCTTTATATATGCACCCTGAGCCTAAAATGAGTACTTGATTAGTACCTTTTGCAAGAGAGAGAAAATAAACTTCATTCCATAATTTGAGTCAGCTGTTCTTTGCGCGAGGGGGGCGGCCTCCCTAGTCTAGAAACCCGTGAACCTGCACTGCCAGCTTGGCCCTGTCCACCAGGCTTTGCTGGTCCTCAAGGTCTGCGCAGCTCGCTGATCGTCCCACAGCTCTTTTGTCGATGCTGTATTTTAGTATAATCCTGGGTTGTGCTAACACTCCCATACCATGTGGTTAAGGGCGTTGGGCGAGAGCTCGTTGGGATATTGAGCAATGAAATACATATATCTGGTACAGTTACTATTCCTAGAAATAAAAAAGTGTGTGTATTCATTGGGAAACTTATTGTACTTTGTTAGCTCTGCCGTTTCTCGCGCAAACAATATAGAAATCAAACGAAAATGAGACGTTGGAATTAGAGGTGTACAAATGTAAAGCTTAGAACTTAAGTTTATCTTATTATTACAACACGACGATCATCCGTAAATTGTTTCACCTAGCCCCCTGAAATATGGTTACAACACTAGTTGGGCATAAAACATAAGTGTCAAAGCGCCGTGTAGCATAATCACCATTCACACAAACGCCTGGTGTCACCTGCGCGGATACTGTAAAGAAGTGCTGATGCTTATACACCGTCAGTGCGAATCATCAGCATTCTCAAGTGTATTGGGGTGAAGATAACGATTTCATATGCAGCCATGGGTATTATCAATGGATGCGTATTATTCATATGGAATTTACAGGGTCGGAAACGAAAAATCAGCCATATTGTATGATTGCATATGAAATTTATAGGGTCATAAATTTGGATAGGAGTATTTTCATCACGGTGGAAAGATTTTCACAAAATTAAATGCATACGACGCTGAAAACGGATATAAGCGCTGATTTTCGTTATCGAAGTGGCGATAGATTAGCGAAGCTAAATGAAAATGACAAGGAACAGGTCACGGAAGAGACAACGAGCCCGTGTTCATGTTGCCATAGATTTAGTACTACTATAATATGTGTATGGTCCTCACAATGTCCAAATCGCCCAGATTTTATTAGCAACTACTGTTCTCGCTGGTATTCTCAGGCCTTGAATTTCTGGCCAAGCTTTGCTCCGCGCGTGAAATCCAAAGTAGGAAGAAGAAATGCCCTTACTCAAGCAGCGCTAAATCGAACAGCGACGCCGTAGGGAATAGACGTTGATTCACTTTCATTTTTGCGCAGAATAAGTGGCCAAGAGCTCAGAGGGAAACAACAAACAAGAAACGTAACGCAGTCCAGACAGACGAGCGCCCTGTAATAGAGTTGGAAGAGCATAGTCCAAGCATGCCGAGAAAATGGGAAAAGGTGAAGAAGCAAGTAGCAATAGGGTCGCTCTAGTGAGGCTCTCCATTCCCCCATTCATTCATAACAGAGACCTCTCGCGAGCTATATACGGGTGAAATACCAAACAAAGAAACGGGGCATTCATTTTACAGGACGCAACACAGCTAAAAGAAATGGTACAGGATAAAGTTATATAGAAATTCTCCTACAGTGGAAGAAACTTCACGTGAATCAAAAAGTAGGAAGCAAAAGAAATAGGGCTAGCCATTGGTAGGAACAAGAGACACGGAGGAGAGTGGTCAGCGAAAATGCAAAGGCCTTCCGGTGGCAATACCAAAAGCAAGAGGTTTGGAGGCAGAGAGTGTGCTACTGCTGGGATCGATACCACGAAGGGAGGTGAACGATATGGCTACTGGAAAGAACGTTTCACAGTCTGCTGGTTAATGCAGCGCGAAATGCATCGCGCCATAGCATTTACTTTTCCTTAATCGAGCGTATTGGTAAAAATAAGCCACTCCAAGAGTGACGAAATCAAAATAACGTAAATAGAGATAATTATTGTATTGAGTGAAAATCGAAAGACACATTCGAAGACTGACGTTCTTTTGAAGTCTCTTCGTTTTGATCTCGCTCTCTTTTACGAAGGAGTTTTGTGTAGTAGCTACCCATGGGAAACCACTTATCTTGTGCCTTACTTCTCGCGTGACTTTGGCACTGTAGAAAAATATGAAGGTTTCTTAACATTCACAACAGCAAGTGTGGACAGTAATCAATGAACCACTTGACATTTGACGATTCAAGAGGTCGCCTAAAATTCAAAGTCTCGCTATATGAGAAAAAGAGCTTAAATAAGTATATCCGATCTTCACTAACATGATCCGTACTTGAAGGTAAACTCCAATGGGTGCTTAAAGCGCCAGCATTCTCGGTACAGGGATATCCGCACCTTTACTTTCACTGGCGCCTCACATAGGCAAGGTGTCTGCGCTAACCTTACTTAGTGAGTTCGGCCTCTAGGTACACGAAAACCTTGTGTTGCGTGTTTTCTGCCTGTAAAGATACAGGGAGTTTTTTAATACAATACAGATTTTTTATAAAAAGGCTATAAGCGCTACGAAAGTGACGTTTTTGCAGACGAGTTCTTAGGCAAGGCGGATATACTTTGCGGCGAATAACGTGCGTTTCAGAAGACTAATTAACAAAAATGTATTAACTTCTAACAGCGAAGCTGTTTAAGCCAGCTGTAATTTGTGGTTTGTATCAAAAAACCATCAAGAAATCAAAGAAAATAGACTTTCGTGCGGAGGCGGGATTCGAACACGCGTACTCACGGTCCCAAGGCGAGCGTCGTAATCACTAGGCTATAAATCCACTTTTTTTTTCTTTATTGCATGTAAATATCAGTAGTTATACGCTTGCAGGACATGCATTTATGCGAACAATATGATTGCGTTCGAGCGTCGTCGTCTTTGTCCACAGCTGGCGCGTTCGCACGCTCATGCTCTGCGAGGTGAATAAGAGGTTTTGCGAGCTATGAGAGCGACAGAGAGAGAGGCGCATTCATGAGCGGGTCTGCTGGAACGCGTTGTCGCTATTGGAACGCGGTGTCGGTGTTGCAAGCTGCTCTGTGCAACGCGCAGTGACGGCCATAAGTCCAAGACGCGCGAAACGAAATTATCATCATCATGAGTATTAAGATGAAAAGTTCGGGCACACTTCCGGAAAATGCTTAGTTACGATTGCCCAGCTTCGCTGTTTAAGCGTTGCGCGGCCAAATGCAAGGTTAAGCGTTTTTTTTATTAGTGCCTTGGGGGCAGTTTAAATGGCGAACTTGAAGGCAGTCACATTTTAATGTACCCTCATTTTTTATATCTTGAAAGTCACACCCAATTTGAGGTACTTATCAAATTTCAACCGCAAATCCAGGCAATATCAAAACCAAGCGCCGCGGCAGCGCAGAAATGGCGGCCGCGCTATCACATCAAACCGAAATGCCCCGTGACGACAAGTGCAAGAAAGTTTGAAACCGAATTTCTCGGCCAGTAGATTTGCCTAGCAAGCATATGCCGCTGTGTGTCGAATGGAGATTTGCCGTGGCATGCTATCATTCAAACTTCTCCCCACACTTATTTGCGGGATGTTGCCTTCTGACGCGCAGTGGAATGCGCTCAGTCTCGATAATGCCTCGATTGAGCTTGATTGAGCGGTGCTGCCGATCCATCAAAAGATTCAGTAAGATCCAAGCACACTAAAGCTCTTAAGATATCCGAAAGTGTCGAATAGAGCGTTGCTGTGGCAGTTAATATAGTTCCGTAACTCAAAGCCAGAATGTTATAAGTAATAACGAAACATGTTCTTACGCCTTCGGACTTTCAACAGTATTGTCACGCTCATTTATGGCATTGAAACCCCCGGACTGGAGACTGGGATCATCGTCAGTGAGTTGCCCACGGCAGTCTAACCGTTCGTTTAGACAGGCAGCACCGCATCAACATAGCGCAAACGGAAGCCTGATGTCATGATCGCGGAGTATAAGCTGAGCGCCAGTCTCACAGACCTCATTACGGGCCTAATTAGACCCACTGTGGCTTTTTATGCAGTCAGTGCCCAAAACGACAAGTTTGCGAGAAAGGATTTGAAGGAAACATGACCCTATGCGCGTTGTCTCGCTCTCATCTGAAACAATTAGTTCTGCTGCCTCATTTGAAACCTGGGGTGGCTTGCGGATGTGTTCAAAGTTAAAGGTATTCAAAAAAGTGTCATTCACATCAAGATATCAGTGCAAGCGCAATGCTAAAGGGCCACCACAGGCAACTATTTCAAAGCCATTTGACTTTGCGATTTTCAGTGTAGGCCTTGTTTGCGGGTAAACCATAGTGTTTTATACTGAGATGCTTTTCAAGCTCAAAGTTAAATTAATGCGATTAGCATTATTAGCCACTTTTCGGGGTCAGCCGGTCACAGCAGCTGGTTGTTCTAATCATTAGACCGTAGACAACCCAATGAACCTAGTGGGAAAACGGTTAGAGAAATAGGCAGGTAGACAGACAAACAGGCAGACAGACTGATAGACAGCCCCCGGAAAGTGCGTGACGCACCCTAATAATACTAATCGCATTAATGTGTGAAACGGAATGCGAACTCGACAAACCCGAGCGTGCTAGATAGGAAACTCACAAAACTAAAATAAAAAAACCCCGAACCTCAACCTCACTTCTCATAACCTCATTTTAACAAAATTTAGGATTGGCGAGTGAACATCTGCCAGCATAATTAAAACTTGTCCTTGGTAGACGTGTCAAAAAGAAAATTCAGAAGCTTCATTAATGAACAGGAGCATCGTTCACTAAAGTGACTTCTTAGGTACTAATGAAACACAGAGCGATGCAGCTATATTTAACCACGAAGCATTAACAATGTTTGGAACAAGGCACGCCATTCACTAATCGGATTTCTCCGCCAAAGTTTGAAGTACTACAAAGCCCCCAGAACCAACATGCATAATTAGTGCAGCCACATGCTGCCAGCCCTCGCTTACGCGGCTAGTATTTCAATGAACCGGCTTATCCATTGCATTCGAGCGGTGTTGTCTCGGACGCTTCATTTCCATATCCTCGAGTAACGTTCAAGGTGTTGGCGCCTTTGCAGTTAGGCAATGTTCCCCGTAAAAGCTATTACGTAATTATGCACATTACATGGCCGGCAATGCGCAGGGACCACTGAAGGGAAGAACTACCTGAGAACCTCTGCAATGCTTCTTTGGGAACGGCGCTGTCTTCCCTTGCGCGACTGATACTGTGCGAACGAAAGTTGGGGAACAACTTTTCGCGAAAACTTTCAGTGAAATAAACTGCGCTGCTTTGTTGAACCGGAAACTTCTGACGTCAGCTGCTTCTTTTGCTTCATTTAAGTGAGAGGGAGGGCACATTTTACATGTAGCTATACGCACACTGTATCCGCAAGCGTTTGCTGGCCGAACTTTCAGCAGGTATTGCATCGCAGTTTGTATCGCGACGCCACTGTTCATCGGCTTCCATGCACAAAAACAGCAATGGGGTTTTTAATTCGTCTATTCCTGCTTTCAAGATCTTCGTGTTATTTTGTGGCGGCATTCGTGCCAAGACGATTTATATCATCGATGCGTTCAGCTGTAAAGGCGAGCACATCTTGCTCACATGCACGTCGGCGCAAGCACGAAGATGATAGCCTGTGCAAAACTTGGCAGACCGCACGGAACCGGATTTTAGTGCTTGTACAGAGCTTGCTTAATTATTCCATCAATTCTCTTTAGCAATAATTAAGCAAGTATTTATGCTATGGTGTGTAAACATTTCTCCGCTGTATAACAGTGCTCGATATTTAGACCGCATGTTGGCATCATATTCTTTACTGGTGCAAATGTACGTTTAAAATTAAATATATTCCGTGGTTTTACGTGCGATAACTACAATATGATTATGAGGCACGCCGTAGGAGGGGACTCCGGGTGATTTTTGATGACCTTGGGTTCTTTAACCTAGCACCCAATGCACGGTACACGGGTGTTTTTGAATTTCACCCCCATCTAAATGCGGCCGCCGCGGCCGGCATTCGATCCCACAACCTCGGGCCTAGCAGCGCAACACCAAAGCCGCTACGCCACCACGGCGGGTAAATGCATGTTTAAAAGTAATTTATGTAGGCTGGCATGCATGTTCGAGAAACAAAAATCTCCTTGCACAAGACGCTCACGTCTTCTGTAAAGTGGCACAAATGTATACACGGGAATCACTGCCTCCCACACAGGCTGTGGTAAGGTGTCTGCTCTTCAGCAGGCACCAATGGTGGGTTTTCTGTCGCCATCGACGTCATTCCTTAATTAACTGGTCTTTGGATCTCTCCTTCTCAGATATCTGTTTTTTTTTCTGTACATTAAGTGTCTGGGAAATATTCTTGGCGTTTACCATTCCCGTGGAGACAGTTTGTGTTGCGACCGTGGACGACAGCTTTTCAATTAATACAACAGTCTAGTGTTAGACACAATTTTAGTTGTGTTGGTGTACTTTCCATGGGTGTTTACGGTTAAGTTCTTTAGACGCACACACACACACACACACACACACACACACACACACACACACACACACACACACACACACACACACACACACACACACACACACACACACACACACACACACACACACACACACACACACACACACACACACGCACGCACGCACCACACACACACACCACACACACACACACGCACGCACGCACGCACGCACGCACGCACGCACGCACGCACGCACGCACGCACGCACGCACGCACGCACGCACGCACATAGATATTAGACAAATCTATTCGCACAGCAGGTGGCATACGCATTTTTAACAAATTTTCTTACTTTGAATCTAACCTTCACCGTAACTCTATCTGCAGAGTTGTATCGAAAAACAACACTAGACACCTGGCACAATTCTTCTACCGGTGTATTTGTCATACTTCCTTTCTTTTTTCAATTATGAATTGGTCTGCGCGTCATGCGGCCCCGGATCTCTCGTTCTATTTAAAGCAACAGAACCAGAAATTTTCTTCTTTTGGTATTATACAGGGTGTTTCACCTAACTTAGGCCAAACTTAAAAAATATGCAAATGCTACGTACCTCGACAGAACCAAAGTAATGTTTTTTGCCGTCGCTTGGAGATACCAGGAATAATTTTAGCATTCCGCCTAATTAGATAATTAGTCTAAGTGAGGTGAAACACCGTGTATTAATCCGCCGAGTTGGCGTAGTGAATTTGGCGTTGCGCTGCTAATCCCGAGGGCGCGGGATCAAATACCGGCCACGGCTGCTGCATTTCGATGGGAGCGAATTGAAAAAACAAAAACGTCCTTGTAGCCTGCATCGGGTGTACGGTAAGGAAGCCTAGGTGATCAAAATTAATCCGGAGTTTCCCACTAGGGCATGCCTCATAATTATATTATGGTCTGGCACGTAAAACCTCTAATTTAAAACAAAATATATTACTCCCCAATATACTCGCCGATCAACATTCTGTATCAGCAACAAATATATAAACTTCAATTTACAAACACACGAAACACTATATAGCGTCTGTTCGCTAACACGTTTTTAGTTAAAACAAGTGTCAAAACGTTTGTTGCATGACTTATTATGCAATATTTAATCAATCTGAAGAAAGAAAGCAAAGTTATTGTACAGACGAAGGGGCTCGTGGTCGGAATCCCAGTTGGCTGATGAATAGAAAACTTCACTAATTTGAATATACTGCTCTGTGCCGTCAGGGTAGCAATAGAATACCCCGTTGGAAACGACTTATCCTTGCCACAACACTCTCTCCCAGTTTTAACGTAGGATATTCCAGTGCATACTTCGTCATTGCAAGACACGATGCAGGTTGTTGCGTTCCACTCATCCCGGCAATAAGAAAACAAAGAAAACAACACAAGCGAGGAAAAGAGAAAGTGTCAGCAAACTCGAAAATGTCACAAGGCTCGACAACTGCTAAGTGAGAAAAAGAATGTCCATTGTTCCAATTCTTTTATAGCCGCAGCCAAAGTGTAGCACCTGGAGCTGAATAACGTCATAGTCCTCTTTCATTCTTTCCACGCGACATCCTGGTGGCATGCGAGCCCGCGAAGAATGGCGCAAGAAGTGGGATGAGAATTCCACCGTTACGTTGCGGTTGCTGCGGGTTCTCCGAGCACGCATTACGCAGCGTTCTTTCTGGCCCGCTAGTTCAAATACAATCAGCAGTGGACGAACAAGGGAAGCCTCAGGCTGGATCCAGCGCTTAGCCAAGGGGACTTGTCTGTCTTTTTCAAGGCAACAACTTCTTTCCTTGCAGCACCTACACAGGGTGTCCTCGCCAACATTAGCCAAACTGTTCGAAACAACTGGTGAAATATACGATTGTAAGACCTACGGTGTTCAGTATTCAGTCCTCTCCGGCCACCTGGATCATTTTGCTCGGCTAATTACCTGTCTACTATAAAACATTAACCAATCACCTTTTTGTTTATTATGTTCAATGCATGTCTTTCGATGGGAAAACTGTCATAGTGTGTCCTAAAACATCCCATTCAGTCGTTTTCATCGCGCTATGTCAGGCATAATAATTTTTACCGCGCTTAGCTCGTAGCTCTCGAAATATGAAAAGTGCCGCGCGATTACGCGCCCACGCGCCGCGACATCAGTGGTCACCGAAAGCGATTTGAAGGAACTACTCTATAACTCCACTCATTGCCTGATTGGTAAATCGCCGGGTCGTAGTTGTAGGCTGGGATCTCGATCCCCGCGGAACACGTAGCTCGCTGTAAGCGGAAGCCAACTCCAACACCGGAGGCTTGCTGCTTTAGGTTGGTGGCCCAGTCAGGCAATGAACAGAGGTAGCTACTTGAAATCTGTGTTGCGATAAGTGACGTTGCAGCGGTAGGGCACGCGCGGCTGTTTTCGTACTTCTCGTGCTACGGGTAGGAGGAGGAGGAGCAGAGAAAGAGAGAAGGCAGGGATTTTAACCAAAAATGCGTCTGGTTGGCTACACAACTCTGGGGTAAAGCATGGAAAGAAAATAAGCGCTGAAAACGAGTGAATGGGAGTTTTATGAGTATAACTCAGTAACAGCTTTCACATCGGAAGTCACGCTTTAATTCAAGATTGAAAAGGTTGAATAAATAATCTTTACGTA
Source organism: Dermacentor silvarum (assembly GCF_013339745.2). Taxonomy (NCBI): domain Eukaryota; kingdom Metazoa; phylum Arthropoda; class Arachnida; order Ixodida; family Ixodidae; genus Dermacentor; species Dermacentor silvarum. The sequence continues at coordinate 155,441,425 of NC_051159.1, read as the reverse complement.
ATTATCCAGGTAACTAACTCAAAAATGATTATGATGGCGCGCGAAGACCGATGACCGAACACCGCAGGTGTCATAATCACATATTGTACCAGATTTTTTAACCGCTTGGCTGAAGTTAGCTCGGACACCCTGCATAAAAACGAAGAGAATAAGTAGGCTCAAAAGAGCCAGGTGAGCATTGTGGAATTGGAAGTGTTAAAAAAGACTAATTATTTATGATAGTGACGAGTGTGCTGCTGGTTCTTCTAAGAAGTATTAAACGGTCCCCAACAAATATAGTGGCCAGTGCTAACTTCTCTAATAGTATAAAATTCGGAACCCAGTCTCGGTGGCTGAACTGCCGGCTATATTTTCTTAGCCGTCAGCAATACCAGCAGCTGCGGTGCCCAAAGACAAATTAAAACTAAAATTTGTTGTTGATCTCGTAGCAACCATGTTTAATTTAGATTTATCTAAGTTCATATCAAATTCTTAATTTATTTTTAGCTAGAGAACTCCGCCTAAGGGCATGTAAATAGCGAGAGGAACGGCGATATTTTTAAACGGATACCCGAACCAGCGCAATTGCAATCCAGCTCCGTTGCCCCTCCGTTTTGAAAAGGTTTAGAAAAAGTCCTTATGTCACACCTTAATGCATTTTATCACAGAACTTAAGTCACACCTGGTGCTCAACATGCCTTTGCATGGACCCACCGTGGTGGCGTAGTGGCTTTGGCCTTGCTCTCACTCACGCGGTATCAAATCCCGGCCGCGGCGGCTGCATTTTGATGGGAGTGAATGTCATAACGCCCGTGCACCGTACATTGAGCGCACGTTATAGAACCCCAGGTTGCCAAATTAATCCGGGCATCTCCACTACAGCGTGTCTCATATTCATATCGTGGTTCTGGCACGTAAAACCCCTTAATTTAATTTAACATGCCTTTCTTTAACACCAGTCAACAACACAACTTGTTTTATTTGATCACACAGAACATAAGTCAAATATTATACACCGAAAGTAACCGGTGCTCAGCATATTAATCGACTTAACAAAAGCATTCAATTTCCTACATGGAAGCGAAATAATTAAAAAAAACCTTGTTCATTATGGGATGCGACCTTATCTGCTAGAATGAACAAAGTCTTACTTTTTAGAACGCTTTCAATAGGTCGATATTAATGGCGACCTTTAGAGTTTATTACTGATTTCTAAAGGCGTACCCATGTAGAAGTTTGATTCATTGCTATCAAGTATGCACCTAAATGGTATTTTTACTCATCACATACTAATGAAATCTGTCATTTATGGAGACGACATCGGTACTCTTCTTTAACAAACAGGCAAAAACGTTCTCATATAGCAAACTCTGGGCGTGAGCCCAGCGATAGTGTTCCACGCGAAGGGAACGCTGACTTCGTGAATTCTTGGAGTGATACTATGTGCTTATGACATAGAATTTGTCAATGAAATCAAAGTATATATATATATATATATATATATATATATATATATATATATATATATATATATAATGCGCGTGATGGCGTTGAGGTAACGTTTTTTGGGTGGCGTCAAATACTTCGTTCAAACTGTTTGACTATGTACAAGCTCTGCAATGCACGACGCTTTATTACTATGTGATAGTAAGTCATTTAGAGCGCAGCATCGCGGCAGCACTTATTTAGAAAAGTGTGTAAAATAAAGCAGCACTGATGTCATACGTATCTCCTTGTATCGTTACTGTAGCAAAACCTGAGGTTCCACAGTCTGTGCAGGTAGCAAAAAGCAAAGGAAAAAGCGGTGTTCTCTCTCTAGGCTCGCCTAAATAAACGTTAATTAAAATGTTGAAATTCAACGTTGAGTTTAACTTTCACATTAGTAAGCAAGTGCTCGTTATAACAACATAGCGTTCAACATTGATAAATTCTACAGCATTACGCGTATGAGCATGAAGTTGCTCATTGTGTCGTTCTCTGCAGAAACACCACCAGTTCTTATTTCATAGCTTGGAAAACTGGAAGTTGCGTATGTATCTTTAACACACACACACACACACACACACGCACGCACGCACGCACGCACGCACGCACGCACGCACGCACGCACGCACGCACACCTGTGCGTTTTTGCTCTAGTTTGGCATGTAGTGGAGAGGGAGAGAGAAATAGAAGAGAGGAAAGGCAGGGAGGTTAACCAGACCCACGCCCGGTTTGCTACCCTGCACTGGTGAAGGGGGTATAGGGATGAAAAGAGAGAGGGAGAGGCATGTGGTGGAGTTTCTTACGAAATGCTTCAGGCTAAGAGCATTGTTTAGAGACCCTTGTATTTCCTACGTAGATGTGGTATAATATACCTTATGAGGTGCTCTGTCGGCTTTTGTCAAATCAAATGTTACGTAAGACCAAATAGCAGATGTTTTCTTTTTATTTGTTTTTATAGAATACCACAACGATCACCTGTGGCAGACAACACTAGCCAACTCATAGAACCGGATTATTTATTGAGACTATTTCAGAATAAATTAAAATTATTATTGACAAATAGCGAATTTAAATAAATAATTTTGACCAAATAACATTAGGGCCCATATTTTAATATATAAATTGCAGCCGGCGGAGTCGTAAGGCTGATCATCTGATAAGGATTTCCGAGGCTTACTCCAGTTGTGAGACAGCTATTTCCAAACTGTGTAACGAAATACTTTGCTATTCCTTTAATGGGTGCCCTGCAATTCTAACTGAGAAAGTACTTTTCTTAATGTATATAGAAAAACAGTGCATTTTGCGAACTGCAAAATACCTCGTTTGCACATCTTGTCGACATTTTCTATCGCAGAAGACCATCTTGTGGGCGTGTCAGTCTGCGGTTGCGTAGCACAGTTAAAATCTTTTCCGCTGAATGGAAATGTGTGGAACCCGAAAGCCTACGTGCCGTATAGGCACTGAAAAGTATAGATGTCGTGAATCTGAGCGAATATATCGTGGTCGCATATCTTTTTACCTCTTCAAATAGGGTGACTATATAAATAATAAATGCCTCTTTGACAACAGCACATTTTATTTTATTGACTAACTGAGATATGCCGGAAAATGCTTACCTTTCGGTTTACTAGTGCCGCGAGATAAGCTTTGCTCGGCAAATATTACCTGAATTGTTGGGCTCGCGAAGCAGCGCAAAAAAGATCACCGAGATGCTTTAAGTTCAACAGGGCCGTATTTTGTCAGCGTGCCAACCTGTTGCTTTGTCTTACGTACACATCCGATATCGAGTGCTTGCTCGGCCAGTGGAGCTAACGTTGATGTTGACTAAGGCGGCAACTCGAGCTGGCTGATGTGCATTTTCTTGTTTTTCTTTTGTTAAAAAGTTGCTTTCTTATATACAAATGTTAATTCTTTGCACTTGCTTGTTTTGAGCTTCGTCATACTCTACAAGAGGGAGACAACAGCATTACATAGTTGTTCTTTAGTTTGAAAAATATTCTGTGGTTTTACGTGCCGAAACCATATTATGACTGATGACTGAGGTACGTCGTAGCGAGGGACTCCGGAATACTGTAAGTTGAGTAGCGTTCTTGCATTTCTCCTCCATCGGAATGCAGATAATTGCAGCAGTCACAATATGCCGTTTTTTTTTTCAGTATGGCAACATGATATATTGTCATTGCTGCAAATATCTATGTACTACAAATCTATTTTATTTAAGCTATGTATATGTATCGAGAGCATACTCGTGCTTAGACTATGGTTTGCATAGTTACCGTTCAGTGAAAGCTTTTCTCATTAAAAACGCTTTCGTGAATATGTCTTCCAACTTGCACTGCGTATAAGTTCCCGCAGGCCGAGAGTTCATAGCCAGATTATGCTTTCGCCACAAAAACTGAGGTGGTTTCCGTGGCTGTTGCAACACAGGCACCTTGCTGAATTTTTTTAACTCGCCTTTTCACGGAGTTGTCTTAGCTTCGCTGAAAGTAGTATGCTTGGCATACAAAAGCGAATTAAAAGAACATTTCTCTATGTACATGTTACTGCGCTTAGCTGGTTTCACCGCCTGATAAGGGTCAGAAGTTGCGCATTTGTTCTCAACAAGATACAAATAAGATTAGCTAAACGATCCTCATCAGTCCTTATATGTTGCAATTTGAATGTAAATTTATCTTTGTTGTGAATATTTTGTTTGCGCAAATAAAGTTTGGGCACAACCCGACGATTGTAAATCGGAAAATTGCAGCGTGCGTCGACAGTTCGCAAGTAACATAAAATTTTACCCCGTGAGGGGTGCAAATGTATAACAGAGAAAACAGTTTGTGATCAACGAGGCCGCATGTTGGTGGACTCTGGTAACAGATTCTTGATGTACTCTTCTTCCTGTATGTCGGTGTAAACATCTACCTCGTTGTTTGCCTCCTTCCGAGGTCTCCGAAATTTTTTCCATGGGTTGTCACCTGCACCGGCGACCCTCAGTTGATTTGCAAACTCGTTTACCACAACGTCACGTACGTTGTAAGGCTTGTTGGTAATGATGCCATCAATTCCAACCCTGTAAAAGAAGGACAGAAAGGATACCTGGGCTTCAGTTCAAATGATTGTCCAACTTGTGCGTGCGTAAGTGTTTGCGTCTATTACTTCTATTACATCTATTACGTCTATTACAACGCTATTACTTACCATTAAGAGGAAGCTTTCGCTCGGGGCTCCTGTATAACTACTGGGAACGAAGCAATCATTTCTCTCGGCAGACATTGCACTAATTTAATGGGGTTTCTTGCTTTTAAAATAAGAAGCTAGAATATAGTTACTGTACGTAAGAAGTTAATTTGCAATTTTAAAATTTTTTGAAAAGCTCAAGTAAGTGGTTCACTCAAGTTTACAGCTCTGCAACGGCGCAATGAAACCCGTATCATGATATTGTAAACTGCACCTACTAATATATCTAAAGCGTGCAAAATTGATCCATTATGTATCACTCTGAAAGAGACTAGTTTGGCATACATCGCATTCGTCCGCTTGAGATACTCTAACAGACGGAATTCCAACAATTGCGATATCTGTATTTGGTGCTGAGTTACAATTTGTAAACTTAGTGCTTCTACGTTTTTTTTCTTTCAAACGTACCGATTTACGGCAATGTTTGTAAACAGGATCATTTTACGTTGAATATCAAATTTTTGCTTTTTAAAGTTGCTAGGATTTCAGTTTCTCTCTCAGGTGAAACAAGCTTCATTCGAACCAGTTGAGTGTTTCTTGAATTAGAGAATTCCGTCGTTTCACATGTTTTTGAATAGTAAAATAGGATTTGGCCTACAGCTAAAGCTTCCTTTTAAAAGAGCCTCTGGCGATAAATGGGCCTCTGCAATTGCCTTTATTTTTTACAATTGATAAAGTACACACGAGTTGTATAACAAGTGTATACAAAAGCGAATATTAAAGCAAATAACTCTCACTGAATTTTTTGCCCATTTCCGTGGTGGTCGGTGGTCGCTGGTGAGACTTCTACCGCTTATAGACCTTTTCATCGGGCGAGGAGGAAACGGCGCGCGACGAGCCTTTCCTCCTCTCTGGCTTGTGCGAGCCGGCGCGGCGCGGCTTGAATGTGTTGCCGGTCGCGCGCTGCGGAACGATTTGGAGATGTTTTAGCTAATTCTGAGTCCAATTTACGGGATGTCAGTTCTTACGAGGTCGTCGGACAACCACTGTGTAGCCTTTAGGCGCAGCAGTAGCTACGTATCTGGAAATTTCTCTTTTATGTGCAAAAATACGACGCGCATCATCAGCCGCGGTGTGTGTATGTGTTGTGAACTATGTTGGGTGTATCGGTTTTCACTCGACGAAGAGTTGTTGTGAAACATTTCCATCAGCCACCAGCATCGTTCTCACGAATTTTTAATTCTAGTACATTTCAAATCACTATGTCTACGTTAGCCTCCTGCAAGAGGCCGAAGGCATTGCTCAACACAGCGAGCACTGCGGGTGGCAAACCAACATATACACACAAGCTTCGTGCTTCGATAGGCATTGCCTTTTTGCCCCGTAGAGCACAATATACAAAGGGGATCGCATAAAGAGAATCCAACAGCTATTTGTAAGGCCACAATTTCCGTAAGATGGGTGAATGCGTCGTAGACGACTGAACTTACGAGACTGAAAAAAAAAAAAAGAGTTCATATGTCGTCCTTTTGCAGGAAAATAAAACAGAACACGGGATAACGACGCAATAAGACTCCGCATGGTCGTGCCGCATGCTTGGACCACTTTGACCATACCCTATATAGAACAAACAGATCTATAACACAGCATTTAGTATACTGCCTCGGGCGCTCGCACAGTCTGCAGCTGGTCGTTCGACCACTTGAAAAGTGTGATTCACACTGCACGGTATGCGGTTATTATTAACCAAACTATTTTATTTGTAGGCGGAATCCTTGCCCAGCAAACAAGGCAGTTGCCCAGTTTATCTACACATAACATCTTGAACGCTTGTCAAAGTAAACAGCACGACTTATTCTCCAGCAGAACGGTACCAACGCTTTTAGAATCGTCAAATGTTTCGTAACTACTCGTTGCAGCTAAACCAGAACTTAGAATTACAGTGGTGAGAATGCTGAAGTAAGGTAACATTCGTTAAACAAATTTTCAGAAATACCTAACCTATATCCGAGGCTGATTATTAGCTCAAACAAACGCGCGCACCTTACACTGGGTGCTTGTGGTTTTGGCTCGTAAAGCCCCAGAATTTAGTTTATGCCGCAGCCAAACGCAGTGACTCACCTGATAGCATTCGCTATATAGGGCGGCAAGTCGACGGTCCAGTAGTACACCTTGTCGATATAACCGCCCGGCCTATCGCGTTGCCTGATTGCCTCTATCAGCCTGTGTTCTGGTATCAGGAATCGAAAGCAGTTCATGAGACCGTCACCTTGCCACTGGTGACGTCTGATGCCCAACTTGCCGTACATGCGCTTGATGCTCTTTAGATCGCCGTTCATACCGACGTCGTAACCTGCGTGTAAGAAATACATGTGGGTGTGAAATTGGTGCTACCCAATGCACACCGATTAGCAAACATAATTCTAAATAGCATATTCCAGGGGATGTTTTATATATAATTCTGATGATCCCGAAAGCCCGCTTATCTTTACGGTGAAATATGAGCACTGGAAGAAGCCAAGTCGTGACTCAGATTGAGTCTCGTACTGATACATTTTACGACACATCAGACCATTTCTAGTGCCTAGATATTTACTTACTTGTATACTTTTAATACTACAAGTCTCATTTAGAGAACATAGCAAGCGGGCATATGATTGTATGATACATGACTTGCACAATGTAAAGCATGCACGTATGTAAACTATATCTGGTGAACATGTATAGCAAGCAGGTTGAATGTACATATATAAAACAATAATTTTGTCGCTACACTGACCGTTTAACTGAAAAATACAACGTAGCATATTCCCTACACATTTTGTTACATTACAGAAGTCAACACTGTTACAAAATGAAAAATATACATACGAGAAACACAATAGCTTTATCTATGGTTAAGTGGAAACTGGGATGATTATAGATAAAAAACTATTTTAAATCATTTATTGTATCTTATAATGATGTAACGAAATCAGGTTGCGATACTGTACTAGTTATTGATGCATCTAGATTGTTATACTAGTGAAAAAAAAAAAAAAACATTGTTACGGGTAGAGATATAAACGAAAATATGTTTACGGGCCAAGTTTAGGGACGGTCTACCCTCAAGGCTGTCTTCTTCAAAGTTGTCTTCTTTCTCCGAATTACAAAAGTCGTCGTTTTCCTAATGCTCGCAGTATCGCGACATCTACTAGCGCTTGCATTGCTTTAGGTGACACACGTTCAATAGCTGCTAAACTGATGATTACGAAGTCAAATTGTGTAAAAAAAGGTACATTGTTTTTTTTCTAACAGATAATAAAGTGGTTTCCTTTGAATGTCGTATTCCTTACTCAAATTCTCTTGTATGCCTTAAAGTTTCGCAGAGCTTTAATGTCACCAAACCCGGAAAGATTGAGAAATCGCAAAATAAAAAGAAGGCTTGACAGTACTACCAGGGAGATTTAGGCAAGATTATAGATCTCGTCTGCTTACTGTGTGCGGTAGAAATTACGTTTTTTTCTATAGGTTTTCTGCTCTCTCGTAATGCTCCAAGCACATTAGCTGATTCGCAACATTAATGTATAAAGAGGCGTATCAAGACTGTTTTCTACATTGTAAACCACTAAAGAACTTTGAGCACTGAATGATATCTGTACTTTTATCGTTCCTTTTGCAATCTTCCGATAAATGGAGTCTATGGCTTACCAACATTGTGCAAAAAATCGGAATATTCCTTCTGCTTCAAATACTTAATGGCTCCTCTCAGAACTTCTTTGTCTTCAACATATCCGATGGAAAGCAAGACGTTCATACGGTATGTTTTAGACACTGCATAGAAAGTGTACAAATGAGTATGGCAAATAAATATGGGAAAGGTCACTGTTCTGCAATGTTAAGCATTGTTCAAAGGTTAAACCGATTAGCACAAAATACAGTTAGTGAAAATGACTGCACGTCATTTTTATACCCTTAAAAACAGCAGTGAATTATAGAAAAGTACGGATTTAGTACTGCCAAGCCATTTCTATAAGACGCACCTATACGCTTTTTTTTAAAGCGCAGAATGCCGTAGCATGGATCAATTCTATGGCGACGTACGCGGGGCAATGTAAAAATTTTATAAACTTTTGTCACTTACTTGTTTAGAGTAATGCGTTTCTTCCCAGGGCTCGTTTACGTTTCATTTTCATATTTTTATTCCCCTTCCCTTACCCCCAATGTAGGGTAGCAAATCGGACGCTCGTCTGGTTGACCTCACTGCCTTTACTCTCCTTGCTTTCTCTCTCTCTTTTTCTTTAACGCTTACTGTGTCCGTTACGCGTGCGTACACCGCTCCTCTTCTTAAAGCTCTACTCTTCTGAGGTGAATAACATCGGTAGAACAAGGAATGTCGCTGAAGCTGACGTTTCCACAACGGTTCTTGTTCTTCCACAACTGCTTTTGGTGCTATGACGCAGACAGTTGCTGACGCAAGCAGTTTCTGCCCTGAAGACAAGTCCCTTTGTCGACGCGATGGCTTCAGCGACATTTCTTGTTCTACAACTGTTATTCACTTCAAGCCTTCAGCTTCCCATGAGCCTCTATCTTGTTTTACTCTACTGAAGGCCAGTATCATTTTCTAAACGACGTACCCTCGACTCAAATCGATCCTTATAAAAGAATTCTCAAGTTAGCACTCTCTGTACCTTGATTATACCCTCCGTGGTGGCTTAGCGACTATATTGCTGCGCTGCTAAGCACGAGGTCTAGGGTCCAAATCCCGGCCGCTTACATTTTCGCTTGACTTATAACCTCGTTGGAAGTACGTCAATCATACTCAGACGTATACAGTAGATTTTTCTGTGAAGGTAGTTTTTCAAGCCAAGCTTGTGTAGCCTCACAAGTGTCGGTGCCGTTGAAGGTGTGACCGTAAAAATAAGACTCGCAAGTCTCGTGCAAGTGAAGGAAAATGGCGGGAATGGCTAATAGACCGGTAGTGAAAAGGGTGAAGCGCACGCCCGTAACACGTGACTGGAGTGCCCAATTAGGAGCGGGCGCGCACCCGGGGGAGGGCAAGGGAAGGAAAGGGCCTCTCAGGCGTTGCGTCGGGTGTCCTTTTCAGAGCACGTCATTCAGAGAGTTGGCGGGGCTCTTGACAACCCTCTAACACCCCCAGCAGTGCTGCTTCCTTTCACCGCAGTTCTTCCAGACCTGCCCAACCAATCGGCCTTTGACTGGCTTTCCGCACCAGGCCTGACACCAGCAGACAAGGCCCCTACCCCCGGACGGCGTGACCGTGTTGCTGCCTGCCGATTTGGTTCGCTCCTGCCATGGCGACATCTACACCTATCCTCTCCTATCTCATTTTTTCTCTCACTCTCCCCTCCCCGTTGGCGCTAAGCCGTGCTCCCTCAAGGGCTGCAGGAGATAGCGCTAACCTTTCCTTTTCTCATAACGAAGTGCTTAGTAGCTTCAGTGCTTGCTCGGCGAACAGATGGGAAGGCTTCGCGTTGTTCGGTCGGCGGCGGAACAGGCCGCTTTCGACGAGAAACGCCGTCAACGTCGCCGGGAGTAGGCTCACGCTACCATGCGGATCCTGCGTTTAAGGCAGCCCAAGCCCAGGCTCGGTTACAGCGGCAGGCAGCAGATCCCACGTTATAAGCTCGTCTTACCGAAGCCCAGCGTCAACGAAGGGCAGCGAACCCCGAGGCCAGGGAACGTGACACCCAATACTGAAGGTACGACAAGCTTCGCGTGCCCCCCTGTTCCCGGTAGGGGAAGGGCAGGCAAATTTTTTCTTTCGTCTTCGAGGTATGCAAATACTAAGAAAGGACGTCACAACGCGTATCCGTCTCTGAAACGTGGCGCTCGTAAGCGCGACTCTATAGAACGAAGCCCGCGTGTGAGCGACAAAGAAGCCACCAGCACCGGAGTCGCCAATCAGGCAGCCGCGTCAATCACGTCCTTACAAAACGCGCAATGTCATTAGGTTTTCATTTGCCCAAATGCACTTAAATCTCGACATAACGACGTCGATAAAATTGGCAATTTGCGTCGCTATATTGAAGTTTAGTCGTGTTGAAATTCGACCTTTTATGCAAATAAGTACAGTCGCCGACCGATTTTTTGCACACGGAAAGGGGCCGCAAGATTTCACGAATTATAGGCCAATCTAAAAAACCAAATCTAAATGCGAATTATTATTATTATTATTTGATTTGTACACACATACACACAAGGACACAAGGGATTAAGGAGGCAGCAAGCTGACAACTGCCACCGAGAGGGGCACAACGCCTGCCTACTCCTGTAGGAGGAGGGAATAGAGGAAATGAAAATATGAGAAATGAACGCGAAAAACAATTCATTTTATTTCATTTGATAGTCGGTGACGAAAGGTTCGGTTTCACTCCACGTCGACTATATCTTCACGTCGGCGGAGCGAATTAAGCCAAGCGAGCCACGCTTTCGCGTACACGCTTCCCCCGCGGCTGATAGCGTCACCCGCACTGGTATGACGCTATCATGAAAAGCGCCGGCAGCGGGGAGCGAATGCTTCGTCTGCCTCTCGTTTCAACGGGTCTCCGAAATTCGAGATTACGCAACCTCCAATACTAAACATGCGGGAAGACAGCTCACATGATGTCACGCCGTCTCGGCACGCCCACTCTTTGCGCACGCGGCAGATTACGCAAGGTCCATCCTTGGATTACGTCTAAAGCAGGGTGCGCGGCTGCGCATGCGCTCAGCTGTGCTTACAGGTATGCGAAGCCACGGCAGAGACGCGCATGAACTAAACCGAGAATATAGACAACCACTGGGAGGTAATCGACAGGTAGATGGTCGTTTGCAGGTGGATGAACACAAAATGATGCCATTACATGAACTGCAAGAGAATGGCTAAGATGAAAAGATCAACAACCTGCAAGAAAGTAGACGCAGCTATGAATTATTTCAATGTTCGTTAAATGAGTGGGACGGCTTTTGCAAGCTAGGTGGTTTTGTCTGTTAAATATTTTCTCCGTCTGACATTTTGGGTTGAAGTCTACGTTTCGCAACTTTCATTTCAATTGTAGCTAACCTTATGCCAGTGTCACGGTGCCTAGGTAGTTCGCCCTACAAAAGTGCTCTTAAAACCGGAATTTTTGAGAAAGTCAATATCTGAATTTATAACTGATCTGAATAAAAAATATATAAAAAAAGAAAAAAAAAAGACCGTTATCGTGAGCTGCAAATCTGACAGATTTGAATGCGTTGTAGAATACGCGTTTATTCATGTCATTTTTGGTATTGCACAAGATGCCAGCGATGTAACAGTCGACCAGAATAGTAATATCGCACTCACAACTAACTCAGTCAGCCAGCGCCGTATAATGAAACGGTGCGGTGAATTGGGCCAAATCGCGACACGAATGCGATATAGCTTCAAGTGTACATAGACTGATGCAAACTTTTGTGGCACCAACCAATGAAGAAAAGTGCTCTGTTGGTTCACTTCGTTTCCATATGTTGTCTTTCTGTCGCGCTGCAGTTAATGTATATTCAATAAAGCATTTCTGAAACTTGCACCAGTTCCGAAGGGTTACCCTCTACATCGTGATAAAATACGCATTATTCATTCCATACGATCTTGCATTTCAATGAGAAAGAAACGCTTTGCGTGAAAGTGATAAGCGGTACACTAATAGATTTTGCCGTTTTTGTGACGACGTATATATATCGGAACGGGGGTTCGTCTTAAGACTCGCAACGTCCCAAGCAAACAACTTCATTTTTGTTTTTTTGTATTGTTTTTCTCCCGGTAATCCCAACGTGCTCGAGCCTAATATTTACTAGACGACGAAGAAGCGGATTTCAGTAAACCAAGCGTTCGCAAAGAAAAAACTTCTGTGATCTAGAAGAACAGCAATAAAACGGATGCGATAAACTAAATAGAATGGGAACTAAGAAAGCAATAACAATACAACAGGTGTGATCAGAACAAGTAACCTAGATACCTGCCGACCACTACAGGGACTTGTAGTGTCCGTTCAAAATCCCTAAGGTCCGTGTCTTCAAAACCGAGAAAAAAACACCGCATATGCACGAAGTGAATGATGATCGAGTGGCCGAAGCACCGGGGGATCATTCGGGTAACCGTGAATCACCCTACGCCGGCAAGCGGACCCAGAGGCGGCGAGAGCGCGGGAAGCGGCGGCGAAACGCCGGAAGCGTTCTCTACCTGAGGTTGGTGGCGCCCATGCTCGGTTCAAGCGCGAGCTTCGCGAGCCCTCAGCTCCGGGTCCGCTTGCCGGCGTTGCCGTAATGCTGCAGCTTTGCGAGCCCTCAGCTCCGAGTCCGCATGCTGGCGTCACCGTGCTGCAGCAGCTTTGCGAGCCCTCGACTCCGCTTGCAGTTGAGCTGCCACTCTTGCCTTTTCATCCATAGCGGGCGCGCCATTATCAGAAGCGACCGTTATCATCCATGGCTGAAGTGAGAGAGCGCGCGTCGGGAACGAACGCCCTTGTGCACCGACCGTTAGCATCCATGGCTGGAGAGAGAGCGCGCGTCGGGAACGAACGCCCTTGTGCACCGCAGAGCCCCTAGCGGACTCCATGCAAACCAGAGCTACGGACGACTCCGAAGGGGGGGGGGGGGGGGGACAAAGCTCGGCCCTAAGGCGCTTCATCCCTAAAAAAAGTCGGCGTTTGGCTCGGCGCACGTCGCCGCTGGCTGGCACGAGTATGACCCCATGGCGGTGTGGGCATTTATTGGTTATTACAGTTAGCGCGAGTTAAGTCGTAGGCTCGGTTTAAGCGCTGAATTACGCTTTATGCGTAAGTGTCAAATGACCCATTGAACGAAATACAGCTCCACTAACGTGAAACCTGGGTAGGGTTGAAGCATTGAGTGATGCACCGCTAATGGGGTCATACTTCCTTAAGCACTTGCTCATAACCCCGTAAACGCGGCCTCCCCTTTACGACGACAGAAGAGAAGTGAAATTCTACGCTGCAATTACAGTGCCTAGAATATACTTACGTTCTAGGCACTGTACTGCCACTTTTTTTTTTATCCAGCCGCCGTGGTACTGCAATGATGAGCGGCAACGCAGCCAGCTGTGGAAGACGACGATGACGACGACGACGAACGCGGGAGCAGTGGCACGAGCGCGTGCCGAGCGCGAGCACGAGCCGCTTGCTTACCGTTACGACAGGAGACACCGACAGCCCGAGCGCATGAGGTGCTTCGAACCTAAAATATCCGGCTCCCACGCACTGTCGAAATCAACGTAAGCGAACATTTCTGTGCTGTTTGCTTTGATTCGCGATAATTAGCGGTGATGTGGACCGCAAATGTTTAATTTCTGCAGCGTTTAATTATTACCATCAACTCACAATACGATAGTGATGAGTTGATGGTAAACGTTGCTATGCGTGCACCACTGCTGCTTGTCTGAGTAATACACAGTGAGACGTGTTGCTTGAGGCGCTGTTGTGTGCCATTGTTCATTATCCCTGAGAAATTTGAGCATTATCATTGCCTCACATGGCATATCGCATCGTGGCAGAAGTGTTAAACTTTAATCGAATTATGGGGGTTTATATCCATCCACAAAATATCACGTACCATGAAATCTGAGAAAAAGCTGAATATCTCCGCAGCGTCACAACGCAGCCTGGTATTTGCATTTCCGGCATCGACTGGAATATGCTAACAACATTATCGTATACACTTTTACTGGCTACGGCTACAGGCTGCTCGGGAATTGAACGCTTTCTGAGAGCCCGTGGTCCGTAAGCTTTTGTGGCCGGGTGTACGTGCCAAAAGCACGACCGCATTATGAGGCGGGCCATAGTGGCGGACTATAGTGGAGGATTAATTTTGACACCCTGGTGTTTTTTTAACATAAATATAAATCTAAGTGCACTAGCGCTGTTGTATTTCACTCCCATCGAAATGCGGCTGTCACGGTCGGAATGGAACCCGTGACCTCGAGCAATCCCAAAGCCATCGTCATCATGACCATCATGATCATGATGATCACCATCATTTTCAGCATCAGAAGCAGCGCAAAAAATCTTTTTTTTTTTCGAGAGGTTCAACTGCGTTGTACGAGAAATTCGGTTTACATATATATGATGAGCTTCTTTATTGCGAATTTTCGTGCAAATACCTTCATTGCCAAACGCTACAGGGAGAAAAGTGAGACTCACCGCCATACCAGAGATGGTGGACAAGATTTTCAGCAAGGGTCAGTCCGGCCGTGAACTTGGAGGAGGCGGGAAGCTTGGAGGTCTTCAAGTCGAGGAATAAAAGTATCATTTTTCCGGCGTACGGCGAGCTTGCTGCAATAGAAATCGTCGCATACTTTCGAGCTCTAGAAGTGACACCCAATCATTCTGAAAGGTTTTTTATCGTGCGTGCAAAGACGTGCCAGTTGTTTTCCGAGAATTGGGTTTACGTGAGAAATTTCCTGTCTCCAAGTTTTTAGTGTTGGTGTTTCGTGGAGAAATAACTAAGGTTTCTTAAACGTGAAACTGTCAGGCACCACTCTTTCATGAAAATAAAGAAGTCACCGTGCGACGAGAAGGAAGGACTGGGAGGGACAAGCGTAACCGGTTTGCTACCCTACGCAGGGGGAAGGGGATTGAAGGGAGGAAATGAAGTGGAGGGAGGGAAGGATTCGCTGTGGGAACACGCGAGACCGCCCATCACGCCTACAATTTGTCACTTACGCCAGTCGATTTCAATAAGTCGACGAGTCATATCGTGGTTTTTGCACGTTAAACCACAGAATTCCATTCACTAAGTCAGTTAGCGCCCTGGCTGCTTTGTAAGCATATGACGCACGGGGCCATGGTACAAAAGTCTCGGGAAATGGTCTCCGAGTTACCCCGTTCAACATAGTCCAAAGACTGCGGCAGTGTAAAAAAAAAACAAAAAAAACAAACAAACAAAAAAACGTCACTTATCCTGGGATTTCACATCGATGTGAAGGTGACACCTTGGTTATTCAGTGACACCTTGGACTGCATGTGTGACTTGAGTGGCACACTGAATGGTACTAATGCAGCTGACTGACAAAGAGAAATGCTCGCTGTGTCGTAGATGTACGTTTACTGCCAGACGACTTGATAAACACTTCAGCATATTCCAAGCCAATATCAGCAATACATTGTTTTTGTTTTTTGTTTCTAATTGTTTTTTTTCTAATTATAACATTTCTTCGAACATTGCCAAACATCAATCACCTCAAGAGTACTCTCGACAAGAAGCAGTAAACTTGTCCTATCGTTTTATACATCGTTTCAAAATATGCAGCCACTCCTGCAAATTGGTGCCTCTGATCGAGTACTTTTGTCGTTTTTTTTCTTTGACTCATTTACATTTTTAAAACGCTTTCCTTCAAGGTCTCGCTTCAGTTTTGGAGATAAGCTGCAAGTGGAAATATACGGAGAGTATAGAGTGAGTCAGGTAGCATTTTTGCCTCATTTTTGCCAGAAAGTGCAGCACGCTCACTGATTTGTTCGCGGGAGAGTCGCTGCGGTTCCGTGCGACTCGCCTGAGCTCCACTGATGGGGGGCGCTTTGTTGGAAATGCATCATGCAACGAATCGGGCCCCTGAACGTTAAAAAAATAAAGAAAAATGCCGGTTGACTGTCTGACCTTGCGAAGGAAATTCAAAAATTACCAAGCTCTTTGATATCAGAACAAATTTCCCAAGAAAGAAAACAACTTCAGGCACACACGCTGTCCTGTGACGTCCGCAATCGCAACACCGACGCACCGATGGCGACCGACGAAGGCTCAAAAATAAAAATCGCAGACTTGTGCGATCTTGCTAAATCACTACCCAATTTCCAGCAAAGCTGTTTCTTTTCAGCAGTTACATTACGCATTTCAGTTGCCCGAAATTAAACTACACATTTTAAAACATTGTCCGTATATGACTCGAAAGTTCTAAAGCTTAACGGTATATAGCGCGGTCGAGCGCTTTTTTCGACATAAATGCTAGTCGATGCTTTGTTTTTCAATGTGAAGAATAATCAAGAGTGCTGATAGAAAACAAATACTGAATTTGACGTGCACGAAGTGGTAGCCTGTTCATGCTTTCAGATATAGAACTCGATGGTTTATGTACTGCCTTATTAGCTTTACAAGTTTGTTTTCTCATTCGTTTCTGCAACTTGTACATCGTTTGCACTGAAAAGAACTGTGCCTCTTTTTCAATGTGCGCCGTTGAATGCCTGCGTCCATGTTGTAGAATCAGGATCTTAAAAAAGAAGCGGATATTTAGGCTGAGCCCAAACATTTTATTTAATTATTTTTGCTACCTAGACGGTATTACTGGCTGTGAGCCACTTTCTGCCAAATATGCACTGTGCATGCAATTTATCATATTAGTCAATATATAATCACGTAACTTTCTACTTACGCGTGCCAGTAATGTCGCGGATGTGCGATAGGAACGTTTTGATTTTTTCTCGCTTGCCGCAGACCCGAAAACATTCGCAAGGAAAGGTTTCATGGTATGTCCCGAGCACGGTGCCGTTATCGGCAAACTCAGTGTCCACCTCAACGGCATTGGCACCGTCTTTTAAGAACGCATTCACTTCTTCCATAGTGTTGGCCATGTGGCCGATAATGAAGAACGGTCGTCGTCTGTCTCGAATTTGCTGCGCCTGCAATAAGGAGAGAAGTCGTAATGAGCGCCATCGCAATGATTGCGGGCATCCAGAAGTGAGCGCCCATGTCAATGAGCCAAGCCGCGCTTTCTCGAAAATACTGTACAATATGCCAACAGTTCAATAAGGAATCTTTCTTTTCTTTGCATATGTTTATCTTATTGATTAACAGGCATCAATTTATAAGCAGAAGTTGCTCATTAGTAAAACACGAGTTTGTCGGGTCGCGTGTCTAATGTTCGAAGTAAGAGATTTCAAGTTGTGAAACTGCAGAGACTCATTTAATATTCCAGCACTGCCGCCTAATATTAACATAGACGTTTCTAGTTCAGAACTTCATTTCTAGACACGCACTTTGTTGTTGCGTTCCACTTACCCCTGCAAGAAACAGACTTGTGAGAAGAAGACAAGTTGCCAGTAAGCTCCTGAATGTCATGACGTTACACACCTGCAAGATGTGAAAAAAGGGGAAAAAATCCATTGTTCATTGTCAAATTTTTTAAAATGTAGCACAGCTAACACTTGGAGTCGAATAACGTCGTGTTTTTTTTTTCCATACGCCGCTCTGAATCGCAGATCTATGAGATAACGAAATCGAGGAGGCGTCTGATCCGTGAGGAATGGCGAAGGAAACGGAATGATAATTCAATTGGTACGCCACCACTACTTCGGAGTTACGTGCTATTAGAGCAATTTGCATACGGTACTTTTCTCGCACTGGCTTCAATATGGCAGGTGTATTGTTTTAACGTTACAGAAAAAAATGGCCCCGGGGTAGATCACACACACCTACTCACTTATCTGGACTACTCGAAGATGCCGATATTACTTGCGCATGAAATCAAAAGTGCATAATTGTCTAAATACAACATTTCACTACTCAACTTTCTGACTTATTACTTTAGTGTACATGCAACAAATAACGAATTGTAGTCATTTAGTTCACAATGCACATTACCTTGGAAGGAATTTCGAAACTATAGCACATGTTTTGAAATAAGCGCTCGCAGTAGAATATGCACTTTTGGTCCACTTGCTCTAGTAACAAAATGCAATTTTAGAATTGAAGCCGAGTGATAACGGGATTACCAATAAATTTAGTCGAAAACTTCGGCAACTGGTGTCACACTTTGGAAATGGTGTCACACTTCGTGCACTTTAGAAACTGGTGTCATCATTAGAGAAAGAGAAAGAAGGAAGGGCAAGGGACGGGAGGTTAACCAGAAATGCAAATAAAGTTTGCTACCCTACATTTGGGATTGGGGGTGGGTGAGGTAGAAAGATAAAGTTGCGATGGAGACAATGGGCACAGACACACGGTCACAGCCGGTCATTATCACCGCACACTATCACAGACTAGAATCCCATGCAGCACAACAAATACCAATTCAGGCTACAGCTTCTTGTGAAAGTTGTACATTGAAAACGTTAGCGGTGTTGTCGTCGCCCTCTGCTGCAATGGCTTATGGGGTCGGCATTCCACAGAATTATATCTAGGTTGACAGTACCTGCAAACTCACCTGCTACAATTCCTCAAGTGCAATTTGCGATGCAATGAAGCAATTAGTTGAAAGTTAAAAAAATTTCGTAATTAGTCGCTTACGCATCTTCTTTGCCATTGCAGTAGTGTCTGCTTTTAGAGTAGACAGTAGACTGCTACATGACACAGGCAGGAATGGAAGTGTAGAAATGACAAATTTAAAGCAGATGAAAGTGGGCGAAAAAACAACTTGCCGCCGGTGGGAGAGGAACCCACAACCTTCGCATTATGCGTGCGATGTACTACCAATTGTGCAACGGTGGCCGGTTGTCCCAAAGTCCATATTCTTGGGTATTTATGCGTTTGTAACCCTGGGAGGGGTACTGGATAGCACTCGTAAGCAGAAAAATACCGAAGTATTGTTGCGATTTCTATAAGTGCAGTTAGTGGGAAATCACAGTATTTTTACCGCAAGCTTTAGGGCTTATATCACAAAACCTGTCAGATCCTTAGAAGTCGTTCTTCACCTCACCGCGCAAAACCTCACCTCACCGCCCGGAACCTCACCGGGCAAAATTCGTAAACACTTTGTGAAGTAAGGTAATTTATTAAATTTTTTATTGGTGAATCTGATATGCGTTTCGATTTCTCGTACAAGTTGTGTCCACCGCTTCAAGTAATCTAGCTCAAGGAATACAATTACGCTATCTGCCATAGGCGACGTTTGCAAGTACTGTATGGTGTTACAAAAAAGGAAAAAAAGAAGAACAAAAAGAAACACCACGTAAAACCCGAGCATCGTGCACGCAGACCTCTCACAAGATGTTAGCATGCGACGACGCCACTACGGATCTGTCGCCATAGTAAAAACGTGGTTGAGTATAATTAGCGCAGCTCATTGCCTTTTCGGAAAACATACACTGACACCGACCCAAACAAACGCGCATAGCGGGATTGAGAGAAATAGATATTTTAATGGAAGTTGAAAATGTCAGCCCTGCTCTACGCAGGATTGGTTACTTCAAATGAGATGTTCTCTGAAGGCTTCCTAATCTCTCTCGTTTCTTCAACAAACTTCTATGTCCTTTTTTCCAGCTGCCTTCCCACTTTCGCGCCCTTGTCCCCTCGTATTAGAAACCACGCCTAGAGACATCAAGCGACAGCGCTCCTTTTCTTTTCAGTCGCTCCCTTTACAGCCAGCCGCCACCTGGAATGACCGCACGTGACGTCGCTCTACTAACCTGTTAAAACGGACCTGCCGAGGATGACGAAGCCGCCTTTGACGAAGATAGGTCCTCGTATCGAAACGTTGAGTGGCCTTATACTGAGGCCCCTTATCCCTGTTTGTAACTTTAATACTACAGTCTGCTACTCCATCTGTTGGCCCCCTTCTTGGTATGAGATGAAAGGAAGACGCCCACAAAAGCATGAAAAATAGGCTGGAAATAAATAAAAGAAATCAAGCTGAGTTCACTAACAAAAGTTCAAAGAATGTCTATAAGACCTGGCTGGCGTAATTATAACAGCAGGGCCTTCGTGGCTCGCGAAGACCTGCCGCGGTAGTGCAGTGGCTATGGCGTTGGGCTGCTGAGGTCGAGGTCACGGGTTCGTTCCCAGCCGCCGCGGGCGCAATTCGATGTGGGCGAAATGCAAGAACGCTCGTGCACTCGAGATAGGTGCTCGTTAAAAAACCGCAGGTGGTCAAAATTAACACGGGAGTTCACCACTGCAGCGTGCCTCATAATCAGGTGAGGCAAGCTATAAAACCTCCTAACTTAATATTTTTTTTTTTGCGTGGAACAGACTGCGTCCCCATTTCTGTCCGAGGGTCTTAACCTTGGCGCATGAGCTACAGGATGCGTCCCTAGCAACGAGCGCTAAAATGTAGCTTCCCGAGGATTCCAAAGTAACTCATTTATTACGATAGTCAGTGATTGTCGATGACAAAGCACAAGGATCCTGGATAAAAGAAATGCCGAGAAATTTCTTCTAAATCTCGCAGTAATACCATAGAGAAAGAAAAAAAGTTACCTTTTTTTCTTTCTCTATGGTAATATGGCTCATCGCAAGCCTTGCGAGCGCTACCGAGCGAAGCGGAGCGGTGTCACGTTATCCAACTTTCAGAGCAAAAACGACAACAGCGCACTAGCTAATTAATAGTGCCGAATAGATGCGACTATTTGCATCTAGTAATCTTGCGTAAGGAAGCAGCCTTTATGCCAGAGGACCTTCCCGCGTGTACTTGTAGAGCTCGGCGATTCAAACGGCGATTAACGGACCGCTTCACGGCTGGCGTTTTTGCCCCGCCGGAGAGCGCTGGTTAATCGCTGGGGGGATAAAATGCACTCCTAACGCGTCATAACGGCTCTCGGCTTCGTCTTCATCGTACACCAAAATCCATTAGCTCGTGGTCCACAAGGCCCATCAGTGGCGTAAAAAGCGGCGGTAGCCATGCGCTCCGAGTATCGCGTTTGAATCGCTGAGCACTGTAGTACCTACAATGAAGTATCAGCGATGATAATTTTCTATAATGGTACAAATGAGTCTAACTAGCGCCATTAAAATTCAACATTAAAATAGAAGTACAAACATATATAAGTAAACACGCGCCTCCTTTACCTCAACCGTGATTAAGCTTGCAGTTCCTCCTTACTTCTTTGTCGACAACGCCGTCAGTTCGTCGCAGCTATACGTGGCCCGAAAACCGGAGGCTGAATATGCATTAATTTGTCGTCAACGAGGCCAATTTGATAGTTGCCAGCTGTGTGCTGCACCCCACAATAGCGAGGAAAAGTAAGGTGCAAGCAGGACAATTGCTCCTTTCCCAAAGAAGTGAAGAATCTTTTGTTGGAACTGCGCAGGAACAGCCATTGTTTAGTGAAAGCGTGACGTTCAAAATACAATGCTATAGAGACACTTTTTTTTACTTTCTGGATGCATGAGGCACGGCCGCTGGATTAAAAAAAAAGTTTTTTTTTTATCCAGCTTCCCTGCATGCAGTGTCGACCCACAGCCTTATGTCGAACCGAACATTACGTATACATATGTGCGTGTGCATGGGCGTGCATATAGTACACCTTCGGAGGCAATGGCTATTACTACCCTCATCCAGAAATATCAGGACCTGTTACTAAGTTGCGACATTGGAGTCTCTTATGTCCTCGTTTTTAAGTGCGGAGCACTTTAGGGGCCCGGCTGTCGGCGTCTAATGTGTCATGTTGTCACGCCCAGAAAACACAAGCGCAACACAGGGCCAAAACATGCCAATACCAGCGGAAAACCGGGTAAAATTAAACTAACTAGATTAAGAATAATATAAAATACACGAGTACTGATGAATTTATCGAATTAATTAACAGAAATTCATTAAAAACGCTTCTAGCACGTACGGCTGATACCACCGCACGGCAAGAGAGGGCGCCACCACGCTTCTAATACGCCAGGCTAATACGTCCACGAGAAAATCCGGTGGTAAAACATTTAGCGCTACTCTTTGTGTGTTAGAGCATGACGAGGGACCAAGCCCTTTTAGTAGAAAGAAAGGAGGCCCATCTAAAGCGTTCGGATGAGTGCGAAGGATCCCTCGCTGCTGGTCATGTTGCGGGCACCCAATCAGACAGTGCTTAACAGAAGCTGTCTTGATGCAGAAAGTGAAACACATTATGCAGACAGAGACATTAGCTACAAATCTGGAAATGTTTGCAATCTTTTTCGACCATCATTGTAATTCACTCAATCAGCTGATTGAGAGGACCATCAAGAGAGCAAGGGCAGCCGTGCTCTCACGTAACAAACCTCAGTGCCCGCTTAAGTTCGGTGAGCCCATTTGTAAGTATGTCATTTGTAATGACGGTTACGCACTTAGTCTACCATATGGTTTTTTGCTCGATGTGCCTCGCTGAGGATGGCAAGCCGCCCTCCTCAGCGAGGCACCCGAGGACCAGGAGTGGGCCGTCCAGCGGGCCAGGGCTATTGCCGAGGATCTCGGAAAGATTTCTCTCCGGCGATGGACCCCTGGCAGCCTAGCCCCGGGCAACAACAGCCATAACCGTTGGACATATAAAGTTTATTCCTATCCTACCCTTATTCTTACGGCTATAAAACGATTATTTGCAGATGACAGCGAGCTCAAACTAAACCAACAGTGAGAAAAACACTTAAAATTGCGTATTTATTCTGGCCACTCAGTGCACACAGAAATATCTAACGCGAGAGTTTGACAGTGATAGCTATTCGAGTTCATTGCATTCAGTTTTCGTGTCATGTTCGCACCTATTAACACGTTAATGTGCCACAAAAAGTTACACAAAAAAGAAGCTTCGTTTGTACCCATCAGCTATCTGATCTTACCCTAAACGGTGTAGATGCTAGTCGTGAGACGAGCCAAGCACCCTTTATAAACCCATAAGAGTGTTAAAATGCTTAGTGTATGCCACACTGTACGTCTTCTTCACTCCAACTGCAAATATGTCTTGTACTTGTACCTACAGAGATCTTGGGAAGGACAAGATAGTCACTTCGGATCTCGCACCGGCAAAAACACAACTGAGTGCAAAACACGAGCAGTGCATCTTCGATTGCTTCTCCGGCCATTTGTCTTCGTTGAGCAGTTTCTTCGAGATCGATGGCCAGTAATTTGATCAGCGCTGCTCGCTGGCAGCGTCTGACGCATATGCGGCGAGTTATGGGGCGACCGCTGCCGAATTGACACAAGCGAATGCCGACTCATCCTCATTTGTGTCTCACTTGCGGATATACAGGACGTGTGGGCACTGCATTTGTTGTAGAAAAAAAAAAAACGTAAACACCAGCGCTAACTTGAGATATTGTTTTTTTTTCGTTCACTAGTGCCTCACTACTCTTTCTTTTGTGTAGGCTATGGTTGAGCGTCACGTTTACCAATGCCTACGCGTTCCACACAGGGATGGTCGACACCGCAGCCTGTGGTCATTGCGGTGAAGATGAAACTGTTCGTCATGTCTTGTGGCAGTGCCCGCAGTACAGTGTGCACAGACAATCGCTTTCCGTCGTGCTCAACCATTTGGATGACTGGTTTTCGTCAGGAATAAAAACATTCTACATCAACGGGACTTATCATCGCATCAGAAGGCCGTGCAAGTGCTACTGCGCTCCTTGAGATCCACCGGTCCGTGTGAACGCGTTTAATTGGAACGCCCTTCATGTTACTTTATTTTTATTGTTATTTCTCTCTCTGTCTATTTTCTTCTTTCCAAACCCTATTTTCCCCACCTTAGTCATGGAGAACGAACCGCATGTTCCCATCTGGTTAACCTCCCTGGCTTTCCTTCTTCTCTCTTAATCGCCATGCACAAAACATTTCCCTGATGTTTTATTGCTCACATATATTAATGTGATAAGGTTATAAACACTGGAGGGCCGCAAAGCGTTCTACATCTTCACGTCTTGAGAGCTGTAAAGCGTGCATGTAAACGAGTGTACTTGTGAGCAAAACAAAACTAAAAGGGCAAATGTTTCACCAATTGATGAAGCAGTAAGTTGAGAATGTTCATTTATCTTCAATTTGTCATACGCCTTACTTTTGGGAGAGCAATACAAGAGAGGGACAAATACTCGACACTTCCGACACATCTTCCGGTAAAAATTCATTTCTTTTTTTTCTGTTTGAATATACAGCCGTGTTTATTACAGATTACCAGTTGCCAACAGCGCGCTCGCTGGGCACATTGTGAGAAAGATAAATGTATCGTGTCCATGATTGATCGCTCGCGAGTTCAAAACGAAATCATTCATGTCCACGGCGGGTTTGAACTTCGTGCAGAAGCGCCTTACCCAGAGGCTACCATCTTCACGAAGGAGTGACAAAAGTTACATTTATATTCCAGGAAACAGAGAAATAGAAGCAGTTGTAAAGCAGGGCTGTTTTCCTATTTTCCTTTCTATTGCCCTCGGAGGAACTGGCCTGGAAGCTGTGCTGAAAATAGCTTAAATATTTGCGCTATAACTGTCGCAAATGATTGAGAAAAATGATACCAGAATGGCAAACCATTAAGCAAATGTGCCATGATTCAGGAAGGAACTTCACGTACGCCACATTCGGGCTCAGTGTGGCAGCTTTTCATGAGAACAAGTTGGCTTAAAAAGTGCATGTTGACTTATATGACGTAGGTTTCTTGAAGCATGAACTTGTGGCTCGTAGGACGTGAAGCTTTATTGTGATAAATGTGTCTGGCGCAGACGAGAGGTGAGAGAAAAGTATTAGATATACCGTCAACAACCCTAAGGATACGAAATCGTGAGTGTTTGCGTCAACTACTCAAAGATGTTTATAAGCAACTGTTTTAATTATGCAATATCATTTTTAAATCTGAAGAGGCCGAATGCTCCGTCGCTTTATCTGGTAGCTCAATGGCTCCTAAATGCCTTCCATTATAAAATATTAGTCAAAACCTATTGATTATAAACGTTCATTGGGATTCGACTTAGCATTATATTAACAAGCTTCTTATATAAGGCAAAGAAAGAAAGAAATGCACCCAAAACCCCTGCGATTCACATTATACTTGTGTATTGTGCTTTCTTGCAGAACCTTTACCACACCAATAGCCATCTTCCACCAAATTCGGTGTTAATTAAGTTTCATGGATGGTTGATCTGATAAGAGACCACCGATGACCGTATTAAATCGCAAGTATTGTGCCTTTTTTCTTTGTTTTAGCTTTTGTAAGTAAGCAAAAACTCTCTACGAAACGTCTGACAAACGGCGCAGCTCTAGAAAGACTAAAAAGGAAGGGGGTGGGAGGGAAGGGGGGAAGATGCACTTAGCCAGCCTGTATCAGGTGGCGCGGTTCGAACCAAGTACCTCAAGCAGCCGATCCGGCTATTCTACCAGCTGTGGGCACAGCGGCTACGGAAAATCGAACAAGATAATAATTGGCAGGATAGCACTTCAGGCATCGAAGCATTTATAGAGCGCCTATAACTGAATTATACGGGATATTAAATTAATTCGGTCAGAATTCATAACCAAGCAGAGCGCAGAAAAAAAGAGACACACGAAAGCTATGGGAGTACCGCGTATTATGTCGTATTTACCGGTGTCGCCTTTTGCGATGTCCTTATAACACAAAGCCGATCGAATGTTTATTATGCACATAGTTACTCTGGCTAAATCCGTGGGCTCCTGAGTTCTGATAATACGTATATAATTGCCTTGGTACAAATCCACTGGACCTGTACCAAGGAATTTTTACGAGAAACGTTATTGCAGTGATCTACTTCATGAAAAGTATCAGTGCGTCTATAGGATCAACCGAAGCCTACGAGGCAATGTACTGAAACATGCATTAATATCGAAAATAAAAAAAATATAGTGCCCGCCACCACGATAACTCGCGAACCGCAAACGGTATAGCGAAAAAAAAAGTGTATATAACAGCAACAAAGCCTTGTTTTCTCTAACATAGATGCTCCTCTTAGCACCGTCTTTCACGTTGCACGGGGTTTTCAAAAAAGTAAAACTCCGCAAATCGCGATTATTGCTGTATTTTTTGTGACCAGTAAATGCAAATATATGACCCCGCACTCGAACGCCAGGAAAATAAGAGTAATACATATCAGCAATGCATCAAACCAAGAAATACTTGCACTTACAATATCGGACGATGTTGCAATGGTTTTCCTGCAGCACTCGGTGGCCTTCTCGCGTATAAAACCACGAGCATTCGGTGCTACAAATATTTCATGCTCCCAGGGGCACTATTTTCCCATGACGCGTTCACCAGCACGCGCCTTCGCTATCTCATAAATTGTGATTTGCATAAAACGTTTAGAATGATTTGATTTTGATATTTTTGCCTGCGCTGATGCCAACACAGAAAGACATTTTACCTCCTTTTTTTTACACGAAAGAGTGAAAGGGCAATCGAAAATAGTTTATGCTTATGCTGGATAAGAACGCACTACAGTGCACAAAATGAACATTTTATTAAAGATTTTTTTCCCGCGTGCTTATATTCTCATCGCGTAAGCCTACAGCACAGCCATGACAGCTGTGATAGCGAAATGGCGTGTTGGTCCTTGATATGGAAAGCAGTAAACATAGCCTGAAGTGGACAAGACCTTTTCTTTCTTTTATCTACTTCGTTAGAGAAGAATGCAGAACTGTGGGGATCAGCCACTAAGAGATACAAATTTTACTACACATTCCAGCATTGCAGTAGAGCCAGCATAACTTGAGCAGCTAAAATAAATGCCGCTCAGAAAACACAAGCCACGAATGACACATAAAACTCCACGTCGACTAGAGCGTGAAACTGGTGGAAGTATATCGAAAATAAGTTCATGAAAGCAAAAGCGTTTCACATAGTTTTAACCATATGCACAACAGTAGTCGTTCTTTGTGGTCAGATATACGTAATAAGTGCACGAAAAAGGAATAAATGAGCAACATTTAGTCTGCACTCATGGATGCACCGGCTGTTTTACGTATTTAGGCGTCAGTGAGTTTTCATGAAGTGCTCACACTTTAAGCAGAGTCGCAGGATTATACTCTTTCTTATACTACTTTCTGCTGACTTTCTTTACAACTACGACTTTTTTGCTCTACCTTTTAGGCAACGTCAGTCTTCCAAAGAAAAATATTGACACGCTGGCTTCTTCAGGGGGTAATCTCAAATACATGGCCAACAGAATGTAATTTCTATACTTTCATTTGCCTCTCTACAAGAAGCACGTAGACCGCTCTACTGGAAGCTTTTTGACCTGTATGCTATGCAGATTGCAAGACGCTTGCACCTATACGTGTCTAGGCAGCCTATGTAATCATTCAGTGCAAGCGCTGTGCTGTGTATGAACTGAACGCGCAGCACAGTATAACCTAAACTGAGAGGTTATACGCACGTAAAACAAGGTCTGAAATAAAGCTAGACTTTCGTATGCAGGCAGACCTGTGACCTGCCGCTCCTGGCGCGTAGAAGGGAACGCATGAGCGCTTCCGTGCACCACGCAGCGGGTCGCGCTGGCAAAACACAACAAAACAAAATAAAATAAAATAGGGTGCACAACAAGGCAAGAAAATTCAGGTAGGAAATGATGAGCGAAACACCACAGGCGCATCAACGCAAACACCACGCGAAAGACAACGGGCTTGTATCATCCGCGATGCAATATAATCAAATATACGGGCGGTAGGGAATCCTGAATTGAAATGAAATCGCAGGAAGAGAAACAAACTTATGAAATCTGATCTGGGTAACGCGTATGTTCAGGTCATGCGTGTCCCGTTCCATGGTCTCATCGTAGTGGCGTGCATATAAACAACGCAAGTTTCTATCTTGCACGGTTTTCGGGATGGAAACTTTTTTTGGAGGAGGAGGTTCTTCGAAATGAAACCATATTGAATCGTGTTCCTGCCGGAATTGCGTGCGAAATAAGCGCTCCGACGCAGCAGCCGCAGCAGCTACGTCGTGTAGGTACAGCGACGGTGTCGTTGATTCGTGTTAGGCGTGGACAATATTTTTTCCGTATTGTCTTCATTGATCCAAGACGTATTAAATTCACATGTGCCCTCTTAGATATTATAAACAATAAAGCTATTTCAAATTTTAAATTGTGGGGTTTTACGTACCAAAACCCCGATCTGATTATGGGGTACGCTGTAGTGGGATACTGCGGAATAATTTGGACCACCTGGGGTTCTTTAACGCGCACCTAAATCTGAGTACATGGGTGTTTTAGTATTTAACCCCCATCGAAATGCGGCCGCCGTGGTCGGGATTCAATCCCCTGACCTCGGGCTTAGCAGCACATTAATGCTATCTAATCATAAATATAACATTTAGAAACGTTAGGTTTTAAATATATTATAAATATATTATTATACATTCATTCTCACATCAGTTTATTAACTTAGTACCACCAGTAAATACGTCCATGCTGAAAAAATACAGTAATTAATGCAAGCTCATTTAGAGGACATTTCGACTTATAGCTGTGGTTTTGAGAATGTCAGTAACCATGTCCGTAAATGTCTGAGAAACGCTGCCTGATTTCACATAAATGTTATGGCCATCAGCCCCAGCGGCTTGATATATATATATATATATATATATATATATATATATATATATATAGAATGACCATATAAAGCTAACAGACAATGAAGCAACGGTGGGCATCGGGGAAATTAGCGGTGGTAGAAATTAAAATGTACAAAATAATGAAAATAGGGAAATGAATGTGGACGAACGATAACTTTCCGCCGGTGGGAGCCGAACCCGCAGCCTCCACAATTGGCAGTGCAGGTCACTTTTTGTGTGTATCCTCGGCAGCGCTTCAGTCACCGACGTAGCGCTTGTCCTTGTCTTCCTTTCTTGTGTCTGTGTTCTATTGAGCTAAGTTCCTTGTTTAGCTACGGAAATCAACTAGCACAACAAATAATTCTTCTAGAATACAAACTAGGTCGACATAAAATAAAACCAGGGTAACATTGTGTCATCGTGACTATGGCAATAAATGACAGAGAGAGAGAGAGAGAGATAGAATGAGGGAGAAAAAGAAGAGAGGCAGGGGTAGGCGGGGATGTTATCCAGAAAAGTAACTGGTTGGCTACCCTTAAATGGGGGAAGGGAAAACGTCAGCAGAAAGATTAGAGAAAGAGAGGAAGGGAATACACGGTGAATGCGTGCACGCGCTCGGACGGCACCCCGCCGTCAATGACGTTGGCACAAGCCAGTGGTCCTCAAGAAGCACAACAGTTCCTTCACTGCCTTATGGGCCGACAAGCGATGGGGTCGGTGTTCGAGTAGTGCCTGCATGAATAGCTGTCGTCGTAATGATTTGGAGTGTGCTTGTCATTGCATATCAAATCGAAGTTACCAGCCCAATAAGGGTTCGACGCGCTCTTGTGTTGTGTAAAGCTTCATGAAGGCAACTCGTAACCATAGCTGACAACGCAGCAGCGTTGCCTCACGTGCAGTGCGGGTGGAAGTCGGAGTTAAAACGAAGGGCTTAATTCGCTGTAGTCTGGTGCACCTTTTATTTAGACTATTCCACTCTTTCAAATAAAGTGTGCGTGCCAGGTGGCAAAGCTGTCTCGCGGTGTCTTTTCTAGTAAGTGCAATAGGAGCGCCATTCTCATCTTCATGCTCTCAAGCAGCCTCGTCTGCGTTATCATTTTCAGTGATCTCTCAATGGCCAGGTAAGAATTGCAGAGAAATTTGGTACCTTTTCTTATTTCATGTACTTGTGAAGTTCCACGATTTCGCACGTCAACTAGTCGTGAGCTCCACGTTGGAGAATCGATTGTACACGGTAGAAACTGCGTAGAGTGTGCCCCGCCTGACGCATATATTTAAAAGACCTTGAAAGTACCGAACTCGGTTGGCACGCCGTTTTGCTTAACCGCTGACTCAACCAAGGCTGAACTAAAATGAAGCTGCTTGGAATACGCGTCCGCCAGAGAAGCCATTCCGCGTCATGAATTTTTGTGGGCGCACGCAGGATTAAACGCAGAGCACAAAGAAACCACGCGCGTTCGCTGAGTCACATTGGTGTTGTAAGCTGCTGCGTCGTGGCTTCGCGGTTTCTTCTTCTTCCGGTCGCCTACGTCCTTACGAGAAGACCGGAAGGAAGTGACGACAGCGGCCATTATACGGCCACTACGGTCGGCGTCTTCCTATAGCATGGAGCCTAGCTCAGAGATTAGATAGCCGTATTGTGTACCTTAAGCCACTCAACGGTCTGCTCAGGAGCGAACACAAAAATAACGAAAGAAAGCAAGATGAAGCAAACGCAACGTGAGTAGAAGTCACAACACGAGTGGTTGGGGACGAGATAATCTTCTCCACAATAAGCTTCGTGCAAGCCACGGAAGCATACGCCAAGGCTACAGTCAGGCAGAGTTTGTCATAGGCTCGTATTTTATGTGGGGGCTGGGCGTCAATTTCTTTCTAAGCCTTTATTTCGGTTATTTATTCAATACCTCATTTAGCAGTACTCTTTCATAAATATGCTACTTTCATAACTAGCATAAATAAGGGCCCGGTACTATTTCCTACCTCACTTAATCAAGGACGACTACACAACTATTTACTGAGAAGAAAATCACGGCTCTCCTTATATATATATATATATATATATATATATATATATATATATATATATATATATATATATAATATTTTCTCGCAAATTACCTTAATCATTTGAGCCCATTACTGTGCACTTGATGTGCGTTCAGGACAGTTCAGCCACAAGGCACGGCTGCATTTTTAAGATAAAAAACTGAAAACTCAGAATCAGTTGATAGTTTCAAGAAACACTGCCGTGAGTGATCTGCGGACTACGCGCCATGCGGTGCCAACAGCTAATAATAATTGCTCTGCTCCTAGAATTCTTGCTCGTTTTTTATTTCTTTATTTCCACACTAGCTTTCTTCCGCATGCCTATAGCTCTAAGCCACAGCGTTTGGGCCACCAGTGATCCACAACTAGAAGTGTTGTCATCAATGACTTTCTTTGTTCGGGCTTGCTGCACCATTTGAACTTCAGACTCGCAGTTGGCTTCGACGTTTTACGACATTTGCATAGTGCCTTTTACGGTTTTATGATCGTTCTTCACTTTGAGGATGCGTCTATGAGACGTTTCTTGAAAGCACGGGAAATAAATGGTCAGTAGCTAGCAGCGCTCGTTGCTAAACCACTCATTATAATTCGCGCCTTGCCCGAAGTGCACGCACTGAGAGGCGAGTTTCGCAGTGCCTTTATTTCTTCATTCGGAATTTCTTCTGGTTTGTTCGTGTTTCTTCGGAATTTCTTCATTCGGTGTACGCCGTAGCAGGCGGAAACTGTTGGGTAGAGTTGAAAAATGGATTCCGTTTCCGTCTCGTGTGGCTGTACCGTGGTTGAGCCTTGGCCGTGGGAATTTATTACTTCTCTGTATTAATACGTAGTGCAGCGTCAAAAATGATGCGTAGTGGTCCTGGTGCTCCACGTTAGCTGGTGTGAACAGTTGTTCAGCTTCTGGTGTCCATTCAATTCATTTTCAGCTTTTGATGCGGCGAAACGCGTTATCGTCGCAGCTTTCCGCCCTAGAGATAAAGTGGGCATTGCTGTATTATAATTCTATAGCTTGAACGAGTTGGTCTGACAACTACGAGAAATATGGCGCAGGAAATTTGGAATTTAAAAATATCGTCACAACGAGTTGGCACTCATATTGATAAACTGAATATTTTTGTTAAAAACTTTATTCTAATTCTATCTGACTCAATTCCTGAAAAAATAAAGAAGCCAAATAATTTTTTTGAAGCTTTGACTGACCCTGCTTAATCTAGCCTTCAATTCTAGACTTAAAATTTGCAATTCTGTGACATTTAGTCCCGAGAGAGTTCTCACGGCACTGTCTTTAGTATATGTGGAACTCCTGACCTTCCCAAAATTTTGGGAAGAGAATGACAACCGACTTTGTCGTTTTGTACGCTGGATCAAGGTATAATACCAACGTGCCGAGGTTTTATTTCTTCAAAGAGATGTATCATTTTGTCTGTTTGTCGGACAACCCAGGCTTTTTGCGACGCAGTTATGCTGTAGAGGTATGTTTATTATTGGTCAGCCTAGACATTGTTATCAAGAGGCCTAATTTTAATACTTCACATGACATCATGGTGTTCACAATGTTAAAATGAGAATAATGTGATGTTCATGAGAGCAAGAAAACATATTAGCAGCGAGAATCGGATAAGTGAACATTTAGCAATTCTTAATGACTGATTAAGATGATTATCGTAAGTCGGCCTACCATCGTTCTGACTCTTTCCCCATGCCTGTCTGCTTTTAACATTTTCTGGGAAAAATATGGTCGCAACAAGAATCTTGTAAGCACAAAAGTCAGAGCTTAGTTTGTAAATGAATACCCCATAAATAGTGGTGTAATGAAATGCATAATTCGAAATGTTTTCGAAATACGAATTTAAATATTGTGAAGTCAAAGCGGCGACTTCTGAAACTCCAAATAGAATCTCAAGTACATTTTTGTTAATCTGCCATACAAATATTTTTTGTTACTAAATTACGTGATAACTTGGAAATTGATCGACGCCTTTAAACGATGCCAGAGACTATATTTCACTTAGAACGACTATATTCTAAAACTTATTTATGAAGCCGTTACTGAACAAAAGAAAAGTATCAAGAACAAAAAAGACAGACATAAAGTCAGGTGATATAAATGCACTAAAGACAGCTCATAAGAGAGATCCCATACAACACACGAAAACGTAAAGCCAGTTGACAAAAACGCAGGCAGACTGTTGGTACGAAAATGTCCGGCCATGCTGTAATCGCCAGTATTTGTTACTATACAGAATGTGGACACTTTTGGTCAACTTTACTCAGAAATGGCGTGAGCAAATATCCCCGGAGTCGTCACCACATTGTCATTCGCTTCAGTGAATCCGCATCCACAAGGCAAACAAGTCAATCACGCAATTGTTGCAAATAACGCGCATTTACTGGCAATAAAAATTGCATGCTTTCTCCTTGTGCATACCATTTTCCCATATCGTTTAAATCGCAACAAAATCTCGTGTATGTTGTGATTAGCAAAAGGGAGTTTTATATAGCGGAAAACGCTTACGTTAGCGTTAGCGTGCGACGCAACGTTAACGAAAAGAAAGGCTGCACTGCGTGGTACGAGGTAGTGTTCTAGAATAGCGGAACGGAGCAAAACGCTAACGCTAACGCAAATACACTTGGGCGCCATCTCGAGGCGGATACAGCAAACATGAGCAAACCCTTTCGTTAAGCCTACTCCGCCGCTAATCGAGAACGTATATCGAAAACGGCATCCATTTGTCACCTGTACGCTGCTATCGAAGCATCATCACACAAATGTAAAGCAAACACGAGCATTAGTGGGGAATCAATGAGCCGAACAGAGCACGCCGACGACTCGATAGATCCGAAGTGGACGGCTCTCACTTCAACAGGCGCCGCCATCTAGCCCTACGTACGGAATCCCTTGCGTGCGTTAGCGTTGAACGCTATATTCCGGAAATAGCGTACGTACGTAAGGGTTCTGGCTACGTTTACGTTCTGCGCATGCGCAGTTCGCAGCACGCAACGCTAACGCTAACGCTAAATCCTTGCGTTTGCTGTTTTTCGCTATACTAAAGCTCCCTAATGTAACTTTCTTGCTGAGGTGCTCAGTAGAATGACGTTGCAGTTTACGGGGTAGGTGGGAACAGGCGTGGCCTGCTTCGAAACAAGAATGATCGCATCGCGATGACGCTTGGCCGTAAGAACGAAGCAAAGATGTTGGAACCATGCCACTGCGCAGTAAGTCGATTAAGTGCGCTTGCACCCTGAACTTAACGGATCACTCCGAGATTTCTTTCGACAGTTGAAAATGGTGCAGAGGAAGAGGCGGTTCTTCGGACGTCGTTCAGCCGGTACCTCATGAAGAGTCAATATTTTCGCTTCTTTTCCCCCTGTGCTTTTCAGAACAAATTGTTCCGTTGACTTTATTGCCGAGATGTTCCATACGGCTTGTTACAAAACAAACGATATAACAGAATAATGAGGTTTGAAATACTGGCCTACCGTTTGCCGATACAGTCTCGGAGCATCGTTTACCGCGATCAAGTGCTCGTTTGTCGACCGCATTTCTTTAGTTATAAGAGATGCAATACATTACTGTGCAATTTCTTGCTTTTCTACCATGAACTTTGAAGTATACCCGCTGAGCCGATAAAGATCTGTAGGAGTATTAGCGGGATTATAGTTTGTATTTTGTGTCCATTTATCTGAAGTGGCGTAAAATATTATTCTTTGGTGATCACAACACACTTCTCCTGTGTATTTGTTTTTTCGTAGTGGTCTTTTTACATCCACACGGGGATGGCTGCAGTCATAGCTGTCAAACTGCAGCCCAAAGTAGAGTGTCGTTACTACAAAGGATGTTTCAATGACTTCTGCGCTAAAAATGACAACCATTTCTACGCAGAACATTTTTCAGTGGAGCATATTTTGATGTATGTACTTATTTTGAACCAAGCAAAGCCGCAATCTAAAGTTCTTAGCGTGGAAACTTTCTGTGCATGCTCCTGAGTGTACGATGGCTTCAGCCTAGTGCAATCTACAAATAAGCACGTGCTAGGCCTGGTTTTTGAGGAGTGGGATAAACCTAGAATCTCGCATGTTGAAATGAAAAAAATTCACATTACACCGTTCTTTGAAGGTCCACAATGTTTCATCACACCATTCCGAAGGGCAACGTGCAATAAAAAAAAAGAAAGAAAGGAGGGGGGGTTTGGGAATTTATTAAAAATAATCTCACGAAAGGACAAAATCATTGAAAAATACAATTTAGTCTGATAGTTGCGGTTTAGAATCGTGGTAGCTTTGTGATCGATGGAAAAACAGGGAGATCTGCTTTAACCTACAAATTTATTTGAGCAAGCTAATTCTCACATAGCACCATCGCACATACAAACCCATGCTTCGAAAAAATCTTGATGGTTCCCGTGACACTATATTGCCGGCTATATTTCTTTTTCTATAGAGCCACATAGTCCCCGATGGGTGTTTATTAGCAGCAGTAAATAATGAATACTTAAAAAATACTGCAGTCGTGCGACCGACAAAACGCATGGTGAAATTAGTATTATTTTGTTTTTTGCTGATGAAGACAACCTTCGTATGATGTGGCCTGCTACCGGTGCCACAATTTTACTAACACCCATTTGCTTCCTGTGAGGAGGTCCCCCCGACCGTTTTTACTTCGGGAGCTACAATTGTGCATGTATACTTCACTTGTGTTTTATGTCTACTAATGATAAAAATAAATTAAACCCCAACTTCAATAAATAGCCTTGCACCTCATTTCTGAACACGCGCAAAATATTGCACCTTTAACCAAAATAGAGGCAACCATAGCGCTGCGAAATAGGACAGGCTTAGGAAAATGAAGTCAGACGCAATCCTTTTGTATTTGATTTTTTCTGCTATCTGATAAGCGGTAACCCGTGATCACTTTAGCTTATGTTTGCACATTAATTGCCGCATTGTCGCATTGACATTGGGTGCAGCTTGCAGAGCACATACTCTTCCTTTTTGGTAACGTGATTGAGTAATTAACTCCCGGCGACGTTCGCGTGCTCTTCAATAATTTCAACCCTCCAGCGGACCACAGTGCCAGGTTGTTCAAAATTCTGACTTTGACAGGTTGGCCTGTAAGCACAGCATGTCTCTGTCCAGGTTTAGCCTGCAACACAATCATTCAGGGGCAGTCAAATGCTCCGAAAATGTGCGCTGTTTCACGACCAAACAGCATAATCACCTCCTTGAGGCACCTCGAATGGCAAACGAAGACACAATGTTCGCGATCTCTGTTCCACAACCTCGGCACAGGCGCTAATATTTAAATAGCAGTCTGAACTCTCGAAGTGATTCAAGCGCATGAGAAACAAACAACTGAATGATTTTAGAGACACACCAAATATGTTTTCCAGACATGAACTCTGCATTATAACACGTTAGGAAAACAATAGCAGCGTCAATACAAGTACTCCTCTGTACAACACTAGTTGAAAGACTCGGACACGAAATAATGTGTTGTTAAAGCAAATAACTATTGCCTTCAGGATACATTATGCTTCTCCTCAAGTACAACTATACGGCGACAGAGCAGTGCTTGATAGGCGAGTAAGTTTTAAAGTGGAGTTCTAGGGGAACGTTTACTGAAACAGGGAGTGAACACTGAATAATCGCCAGCGTACGTCTGCCTTATTTAGCATACCAGTGCGTTTATTTCAGCCCAAGAAAAGTTATTTAACTGCTTTAGAACGTCCATTCTGAATATTCGGTGGTTTAAAGAGCGGAAACTGGCACCATAAATTATAATAGAAGCAAGTCAGTAAAATACGCGTTTACAGACGCCTGGGCATTTCGTATAATCTGACGGAAACGCCTAGCGCATCCTGGTGACTAATTATACCATCGCTAACTTGAGAGCGCCCGCCGCTGTTTGGATGCGTAGTGGCTTCTGGACGAAGGCACGTGCATAAAATATTTTCTTTTGCAATGAGGCATATCATTTTAAAGTTAAGACCGTGGTCTGACGACTCCCAGTGCTCCGCAAACACTTTCGATTATGCGTGCTGCTTCTTCACCTTCATTGTGGCTGGAGCCCGGCTCTCCATGTTTTAACTTTCGTCGTTGGAAATAAATACATGCAGTTCGCGCACAGACATGAATTCGCCGACGCTAAGAATACGTAACCTAAACAAAGAAAGGTTCCTTGGTTTATTGTACACGATTCCATGCATGGAGAGTAAAAATGTTTAAGAAGCAACGAATGTATTTGACCTGCCTTGTTATTCGCTTACACACACACAAAAAAAAAGAAGAAAAAGCATATTGTTATTTGGCTTCCTTAAAGTGTTGAGACACACTGAAATATTTAAAGTGAGTTTCCGTATTTCCACACGTCTATATGGCCAGTAAGCTTTCTATTAAAAGGTCCAGGTTTTTTCTCCTGAGTGAAAGTTCAGACTAACGGATGGCCCGCCTGCGCAGTTTGATAAGTACGGAACGATGCTTCACCCCACATCAAAAAGCAGCCAAGCGACACCCGGAGATTTTAGCCACTTCGGCAAAACAGTTCGGGATTCATAGAGAGACCTGCAAAGTTGCCTCTCCATCGCGCGATGAAAGATTATCTTCTTTGTATGAATATTATTGTCTAAGCTAGCATCGTCACCAAAATACCGCTGCACTTTAAGCGTAGCAGCAAGCACGCAAAACGTAAACTGAGAGAGCTTGGATGTATTTAGGTGGCGATAATGCCTTTCGAAAAGCTCACCGAAGCATTCCCACGTGATACGTATTACGTGAATAGAAGCGAGTAGCGATACTGGGAATAATCTGGTGCTATAGTGTGTGGAGGGATGAGTTAGCTCTCATGAACGTTGAAGGGAGCCTTACGAGAGGGCAGGCCCAAACGCTCAAATACACACTGCGAATATATGGAGCCCGTTGAAAGGCAGCCAATGAGCATGTCCCTGCTTCGGCTAATGCTAGTTTTTTGGCACGGTCTCGGCTCTAAGCCTTTCTGTTCGTGCTCAGTCGGCGCCCACGCGAGTACCGTGGTTTCTTCTTTTTGGGACGCGTTCCTGTCATGATGTATTCAACGCTTCACGAATACTTTGAGGCCCAACATATAACTTAAAAAAGGATAGAACTGGTCATACGAACAGTAGCTGTGCTTATTTTTCAATGCGCTACCAGCCCTCAAGCACCACACACGCTTATTTTCATCGCTGTTGAGGTTAATTTTTGTTTTATACCCTAGGCACGTGGGGAACCTTAAATCTCAATCGAGTTCGATCGAGCCCTGTCTCGATTGGCTCATTTGCGCAAGCTGTGAAAGAGGGCCAATTGCGATTGAGAACTTTAATCCTAATCGGGTTCGATAGCGATCGAAAGTGCCCCCATGTGGCCGTGGTATTAGGCCAAATACTGTATACGCTGATTTTAGAACTCAACAATCACACAAAAGCGGTAATAGTTATTTTTTATATAATTTCTTTGTCATGCTGCCTGTTTCTTGGTTTGTGTTCTTATTCCGCACCAACATACTAGACCGGGAAATCATTATTACTTTACTGAGAGCAGGATCACTACAGCTGGGCGTCGCCTACGCGCAGGCGATCCAGAGACGCCACGTTAGATACAACAGATATACAATACACCCAACGTTATAGCCCTAACCTCGAGTGAATCATCATCGTTGGTCTGAATAAGACAGGAACGTCCAAGTGTGTATAACCAAGAGCAAATCAAACTTTTGCTGACTTGTTTCTTGAACGAGTGTTGACAAAATTAGCGTCTCAATGCCAGCCAGCACTGCATCTTCCTCGCTTCCAAAAAGCCTGATAAAAAGAAGCGCAAAGCACAACACTCTTGTCGAGGCTGGAAAGGCTTAGTATAGCGGCCTGTTATAACAAAGCAGTAGTAAGCGAAAAATAAGTTTCTTGAAGCTGTAAGAATAAAGCAGCTGACATTGCCTCTACTACTGTATATTAGAATTTTCAGCGTGACCTAAATGATTCTGCGGCTCACAATCAAATCACGTATTGGCATTTTGTTTTTATATGACCTTGTTCCTCAGTGGCACGTTCCTTTTACTTGATGCTGTCTGCAACCTGCAAAGCATGCCTGCCTTGGGAGGTTAGTGAGACGAAAACCGCGTGGCGGCTCGTTGCATGCTTTTCAGCAAACGTTCCCGTGCTCGCCTAAGCAGTCTCTCCCCATCGCATAATCACGCCTTTCTTCTGTTTTCCCTTGCGCAGCCTGCGATCATGACACGAGAATGAACACGACTCGTCAACAACTGGCTTTGTCTGGACACCGAGTCTCCTCGCTCGGCTCAAGGCGTCGTAGCAATTTGTGCAAATGAGGGAACAAGGATAAACCTGCCTCGCGGATGGCACGAGTTTCTCGCCACTCGATAACTGCTCGCGAAGCTCGTTTGCGCTTGACCCCACGGGATAAACACTGCCAGCAGTTGCCTCCGAAATTTGTGCGCCTCTGGACACTGCTCTGCATAATAGGGTGTGCACTCCTCTGAACTATAGCTGATAGAGTGGCGGAGAGTGCTCGAGTTTCGTGACTTTAGGGCAAAAGAGTGGCGAGGTATAATTGTTAAAGAGAACGCTATAGCTGAGAATCTCGTAAAATTATTTGCGGCATTAAGACATTGATAACTTGAAAAAAAAAACTAAAACCACCACTGAATAACCTCGTTACGATAAGACAGAAATTCAACAGGGTGAAGTTTATTACTTTGCTGTAAGAGATCATCCTACAAACTTAATTACTCCCGCTACGCAAGCGATAAAACAGGGGTGAATAATTTACTTAACCAAGTGAAGAATTCCTATTTGTGCGCATATGGCGGCACATGAAGTGCACATATTTATGCAAGCTCCGCATTAGTGTTTCTTATCTCTCCGGATAGTAAACTGAAACAAAGTTTGAGTCTCAACTTTACTATCGCAGCACATTAGGCAACTTTGAATACTGCAATAATAAGCAGACAAAACATAAAATACCTTAAGTGCCTCTGGACAACATTTAATGATAAGTAACCGTGAAATGTCCCATTCAATATAACATGAATGTGGATATTTATCGACACGTTAGTTACTAGCCAGTTTCTTTACTAGCCAGTTTCACATCATGCCTGCATAAAAATAAATTCTTCCTTGCTGTTATCCAGATAGAGTTTTATGACCCGACAGCTAATCTTGCGTAAGTGCCCCAAGGCTGGCAAATTCACTGTGGAAAGCGCTATCGTTCAGGACATGTATATAGAGTTATCCTGTTTGCTGCGCAATATCATCAATGTCATAGCTGTTGCTTTCAGCAGACACCAGTAACACAGATGCCACGGCTGGAATTGAACTTAGCAACCTTATTTAATACACAATAGAATGAGCTAAAACAGAATAGGTTTTCACAAAATTGTTCAACAAGCGTTCAAGCTAGGGTTCTCTGAATATTTGCCGAGGTACTAGTGGCGGGAGCAGTGCCGCCTGCGCCTTCTGGAAAAACACATGCAATATACGTCGCTTATGAAAAACTGCCATATTTCATGCCGCCTTATTTTAGGACAGAGACACATTTCAATATGGAGAAATAAAAATTAGGCCAGTTCCACGCTTGTGAAATCTCATGAAACAGCGGAGATATGCAAGCGTGAGTGTATAGCTTAGTGGGTATGACGCTCGCCTTCGGACCGTGTGTACCAGGTTTCAAATCCCGCCTCTCTCTCTCTCTCTTTTCTCTCTCTATCTGTGTTCCTTTTCTCTCTCTCTTTCTCTCTCTGTGTCTCTCTCTCTCGCTGTCATTTTCTCTTTCTCCGCCCATAGCTACGTGTGTTAAAATCGTCGGTAGGACGCAATCCTATGGTTCCGATAAATTCATGTTCTGCAAGTGTGTGTGTATAGCCTAGTGGTTATGACGCTCGACTTCAGGCCGTGGGTACTCGGGTTCGAATCCCACCTCGCCGAGAAAGTTTGTTTTCTTCATTTCTTCCGCTGTCAGTCTGTCTTTCTGTCTCCGCTCGCCACGCTCTCTTTCCTCTCGAGAGCTTTCCCTCTCGCTATACATTGGCCCCTCCCCCGACTTGGCTATGCTGCGATCATCGCGGCGCATGGACAAAGCTCGTCGCTGTGCAGACGAACGCTGTGCAGAGAAACCTGGCATATTAAGCAGTATTGTTGGGCTAGCAGAAATTTCAAACATCCCGCCCTTTTTCACCGCAACAAAAGGAACATGCGCGAAATATATCGACTACTTGCGTGCTGACGTACGAAGCAGTCTCCCCTGTAACGGAGGCTGTCAAAATTTCACCGCCGGATAATTGAAGGCGTTTTCATGAGTCTGCCAGCCGCTTCCAGAATTTAGTATTAATGCACGTGACAGTACAATGGTGCCCCGAAAAGAGAGGGTTTTACATTGCATAAAGTGCAGTGTTTGCCTACACGCAATACCTTCATTATGCGAACAACGAAAGAGAGGTCATTGGCCAGAACATGGGCGTTTTCTACAGATATATGCTGTGCAGCTTTCGCCATCTTTGCTTTTGCGGTTGGTATAACAAAGTGCGCGCCATATGAAGTAAGAATATAAACCAATGTAAAAAAAAAAAACCGTTGAACTGATTTTGTCGGGATAAGTTTTTGATCCTCCAATCTTTCCTAGCTTATTTCAAATACCTGTCCCTCGTGATGAGCCATTCTGAGTGTACGAAAGTACTGCTGCGACTACAACCTGAGAATTCGGTGCTACTTGACTGCAATAAAACCCTGCATAAATACAAAAGTAGCCATCATAACAAATTTTATTATGAGAATTTGATCATTTCCCTCTATCCCAAAATAGCCTTTGGTACCTATCCCCACTATTGCCGGAAGACCTATATTTGAATTTTTTCTCCTACAGTATCTTCCTTCATCTGGTATACGTCTTATCATTATTGAGTTAGTCTACGAGTGACATACTCGACATTTAGTTAGCTTTTTCCAGTTCCTGACAAAGTATTACGACGGTTACTCGCCGTGGTGGCTTAGCGGCTATGGTGTTGTGCTGCTAAGCACGAGGTCACAGGATCAAATCCGGCCGCGGGATTTAATCCTAAGATCACAATAAGAAGCGATAATACAATAAGAATTAGTAAAAATAAACATCGCTTATATACTAGGAAGAATCTAAATGGGCAGATGGTGATAGAATTATAAGACAACGAGATATTGACACGTATACATGTTTATCTTTCACCGGTGGCCGCTTTCCAACGGCTAACAAATGTTAAACGCTATCGCTCGGCGCAGGACGCGCCTGTATCGGAAGTTTCTAGAACGTTATCGGTGCTTCTTTCCGTTGCCTGTTTTCACCGACGCTTATGTTATCTGATTGTATGACCGA
This sequence comes from Dermacentor silvarum, assembly GCF_013339745.2. Classification (NCBI taxonomy): domain Eukaryota; kingdom Metazoa; phylum Arthropoda; class Arachnida; order Ixodida; family Ixodidae; genus Dermacentor; species Dermacentor silvarum. Next base: position 155,399,216 of record NC_051159.1, on the reverse strand, counting down.
CGCGAATTGTCTAGAACTTTCCGGAAGACACTGCGGGTACCAGGGATTAATCTGTAACATTCGATGACTCAGGTATAAAAGCCGGCGCGTTTCACCGCAGATCAGATTTTCGTCGATGGCCGGCTGTGTTCGCCGCTATCGTTTACCTTCGAGTGCAACTTGCTTTTGTGGGGACAGCTTCGCTCAATAAAATCCGTTTCGTAATTCGAATTTTTGCGACTATTACCTGCGATACAGTAGTGGTGCAGGTCGAGGCATCTCTCCGTTATGCCTCTCTCACTTTGTTTTCTTTACCATCACTACTACGTGACAATATTGAAGGCTAGTAAGACGCCGTGTGCGGTTAAAACCAGCATTGAACCGTAGGAAATGGAAGCACCTATTGCGTCATTTGGGCACTCAGAACTTCAAAAATTGTGGCAAGGTATGCATTATAATTGCCGATAGGAAGGCGGAATAGTGGCGCTTTAGCGCTTCGGCACTCCAGAAGGTTCATTAAGAAAAAGACTTGTTGCAGCGCCGGCCTCCTCGTTCGAGCCTCGCATCTCAGGCCGCTTCAGTATTGCGATGCACCCTCTGTAAAAGCTCAGGCATCGCGGTGTCATCTTCTTCTCACGCGCCTATTCATCCTTCTTAAACGTTAAAAAAACAGAAAAAAACATCGGTTTTTTATCACTCGCTTGCACAATACAGAGAGCATCACGACAGGCTGGCCGCGTCTCGCGTTGTAGTCGGGAATCCATATCCCCGATTCAAGTTACCTCTGTCAGAGTGCCGCTTCAACCATTCTCGTTTTCCACGCCATCAACCCAAGTGCGCGAATTCCGGCTACACATATTGAGTCTCTCCAATCTCGTGCATTTTTGGCACGCGTCGAGCTCGGTCGAGTCGCACAGAGAGCTTTCCCATTCAGCGACAGCTCAGCTTTGTTGCCACGTGTAGTCTGCGTTTGGTTTTGCAAAAAGTAGACAGCCTTCGAAACTGCCGGTGACGCAAGCTGAGCATGAATCTCGACAACTGCAGGAACGCCTTCCACAAGATCGAGCTCATCCTCATAAAATTTAAGGGAGAAGGAAGAGCAACTCTGCAGTGAGGGACACGCTTGAGCTGCTCAAAAGTGCGCGCCATTTTTCTTTGCTACAACATATCCGTCGCGATTTGCAGGGTTGGTTACAGAACCTCAACTAATTACCGAATCCTCAACAAAGAAATGCCTACGTACATCTTTTAATGGTTCATCTCACTCTAATACTCACTAAACTAGACTTCTACAGTAAAGTTCTTATCCTTTGTCAAAGTGACTCGTAATGATCCACGTAATAAAAGAATAGAATGCAATTAAAGTTGCCGAGTGAGTAGAACATCGGGATAACACCTTTCGCGTATAACGCTGACATCAATCCACCTCATGATTCTGGCGTGCAGAACAAGGCACGGTAATGACACTTGCGCATTACCTATGCCTATTAGCAAAGTAGACGCAAAGAAACAACTATCGAAGAAAATATCATGAAGTTTGCTTTCTATTACCATTTTATGACTCATTTTGTTTGCTCTCTTGATACGTTTGGGCAATACTTATGTGTTTCACTTTGTATCACCGTTCAATAAAGTAGCACTTCGTATATTGCAAATATATTGTCAATACTACTGTCCTTTTAAGGAGTCTCCCATTTAGCTATGACAGATTATTTCCAATGCAGCCTACAATTTTTCTAAATTAGTGAATGTTCTTTTAAAAGACTTACGTTGCCTTTAGTTTTTATAAAGCAAATATAGAAAAACATAAAGTTGTTTCGATCCAAGTTGCCCGTTACAGACGAGTTTCTGCAAAACGGTCAATATTGATGTGATATGTTATGTTTCGTACACCACACCTGACCACACATGTATGCTTTGTGTACCGTTATGTATAAGAAGGGCACTCGAGAAACCAAGCAACCGCGCTTCAGAGACAAACTTAATGAAAAGCGTCAGCATTTTCGTTAGGTTCTGCAGCTCTGAGCACACAAATGTTTGCCATTGAAGTCTATAGATATTGCACAGATTGAATTCAGCGTAATCACAAGAAGATGCGTGTTATCGTACGAAAAACCAATTAAGGCAATTGAATATACTTTTGTGATTAAACCGAAAGTTGCGACGGACTTCGCGCGCGTTAAAAGTTTAGCCACGTCTCTTTACATTGTCACCAGCCAAGACTTACGAGTGGCAACACTTCTCAGTATTGTGATGTCAGAAGTGATGTCACCAAAGTGACATCACTCCTTTATGGTTCAGTGCAACTTGACTTGCGATTTTTTTATAGCTTGTTAGTTTTCTATATTGTGTTTAACGGACTAAGCTGTGGACTGATGGTCTTTATCGCACACTGTCTTTATTTTATACATGCTCTGCATCATACAACTGTCACCGAGAGAGACACAAAGACTGTCTAAAGAGTAAGGCACGCTTTGTGCACCTCTCGGTGGCAGCTTCCAGCCTGCTCCTTCCCTATGTGTGTACGTATGTTTTCATATATAATAATAATAATATTATTCACGTACTGTTACTAAAAAAAGCAAATACGTATATTGAACAGTGGTACTGTGTTTACTGTGTACTATCACTTTTCATTATATCCCCCACTTTATATCCAAAGAATCTTAAATGACCAACGATAATCGTAATCTGACGATGTTGTCCATCAGAGTGGTCCATAGAGGCTAAAAGATTTCGCCATATAAAGGGAAGCACGAAGACGCGTTACCGGTTCTTGAAGGACGATTTTGGAACAGTAGCACATTAACGAGTCTTCTGTCTACCATCCAGCAGCCATTGTTGGGTATGTATCGACACACTGCTTACCGACCTAAACTAAACGCTTACAGGTGATGTGGCCTGCTCAGACTTTGAATTTATCTTTTAGATCTCAGGCGAATTTTTCGGCAGAGCGTGAGGAATGGTATGATACATTTGATGCCTCAAAGCCTGATTCTGTTGCTCCTGCCAAGCCAGTCAAAATACAATATGTGCTACCGCGTGATGTCTTTTTCGGAGCTTCCTTGAAACAAGAACAAACGCCGCTGCTTTGCAAAATAAGGGCCACCCAAACAGTTTAGTTCTGCAACGGCTCATTGTGGTGGTGCCTTGTGAGATAGGGCTGCATACCACTTGCGCACAACCGAGCTAGGATTTAACTGCGCAGATACTTAGCTACGTGCGTAACAGGAACTCGACGTGGTGGGATCCCGAAGATTTACGATGTTTTCGCCGTGTTAGTCGGGAGGAGGAGTAACCAGGTGCTTCAGCTGTGCCATCTTTTCTTACATTTTCCACATGTGCGCCAAGAAAAACAGAGCGGCAGCTCTAGACTGACTTACCGTTGGCCATTCGTGAGAAAATAGACCACAGAAAACTCTTGGTAAAACAATCCCGACAGTCTTGCGAACATAGACACTGCTAGAGGGCTGTGTAAGTCTCGACAGATTGTTTATCTAGTAGGTAGGGGCGCAGTGGTGTTTTCTCTTCTGCAGAGTGACTCACACGAGAAGCCTTCGCTAGGGTCTCTTGTTGATCTGTTTTTGTTAAAATAGTGTGGCATGGAAATGCACGCCTTCCGTATGTCAAAATCAGCAAAAACAATGCCCGTTCCGAAATATGCTAACTGCCGTAGTGTCTAATTCTTTTCGGGGCTTCGATTCGGATAAAAAAGAGGATGATACAGTCGGGCACGCGTGGTGTGCCGTTTGTTTCCCGATCGCCAATGTTTTCACCAGAGTGAATGTTAAAATACATATTACTATGTAGCGTGACTGAATGCGTCACTCCTTTACCTACAAGTTTTTATTTTTAGTTTTGTATTTTTTATTTCATATACCTCACAGGCTCCAGAAGGAGTATTGCGTGAGTGGGGCGGTACAGATAATTGTGGAGCAAGAACATTTTATACAGTTAATAAATATGAACAGAACAAGAATACAATAATAAACAAAGAACGCAAAATAAAAAACAAAAAGAAAAGAAGGTAAACTCACAGTTGTTAGCTTTCCAGTATGCAGTAAAGCAAACAATCTTAGCACGAATACTTACATAAATACACAACAATGAAGTCGAGAAGAACAAAACTAAAACAGACACTGATCTTTAGCGAAGTACTAGCCAAAAATTACACTGATTTTTTGTCTGAAGGTTACTGGGTCGTTAATGTCAGCGATGTTATCAGGAAGACCATTCCACAGCGCAATGACACGTGGCAAAGCTGAGCAGTTAAATGCATTGGTATGACCGAAGATGCGTTGGAAACTGAGATGATTATGCAGACGTCTAGATGTGCGAGAGGGACGAACGAGCGGTAAAGTAGATGGATGCACATTATGCGTGATTTTGTGCAGAAGACAAAGCAGCGCTATATTCCTGCGTGATTCCAAAGATGAAAGTGACAACGACAACTTGATGTTAGTGACGCTCGAAAATGGGCTATAATCTCTGGCAATGAAACGTGCGGCGCGGTTTTGGATCGACTCGAGAAGGTGGATAAGATATGCCTGATGAGGGGACCATATAGAAGCTGCTAATTCGAGCTGGGGTTGCACAAATGTATGGTAGGCTATCTTTCTGGTGAGGGAAGGAGCGCTGCGAAAGTTACGTTTTAGATATACAAAAGTGCGCGATGCTTTAGCCGTTATTTTTCCAATGTGGGATGACCATGAAAGGCTCGGTGTTAGAAGGATGCAAAGGTACTTGCATGAAGATGTGCGAGCGACGATACGAAGATGTGCGAGCGACGATACGATAAGTTTAATGTGTATGTTTTGTGTTGTTGCTTTGTGTGTGTTGTTTGTTTTTGTTGCTTTGATTTTTCGTTTCTGTTAGTGAGTAGAAACGTGAACTGACATATACTGTGTTTATGATTCGGTAATATTGAGACCAAACAACAAAAAACCAGCATTTTTTATTTGTTTCAGATGTCGACAACTGCCAGCATTTAAATTAGAGTGGATAATTGAGTGTGGGTTACGATGGACTCTGTATGGCAGAGCACCGTATTAGCTTAGACCACCTGGATATCTTTAACATGCCCCTAAATAAATATACACAAGCGTTCTTGCATTTCGCTTTCATTAATAGGAGGCCATCGTAGACGGAAATTGAACCCGCAACATCGTTTTCAGCAGCTCAATGCCATAGCCACTCATTCACCACGGTGAGTGCCAGATTTCAAAACATTACAGTCTAGCGGAAATGCAATTTACTGAACAACTATTCGAGCTAAATTATTTTCAGTGCAGGTAGTTTAAACTCATGGATATTGAGTACGCTTTTGCGTATTGGCTGCACATGTCTGCAGCGGGAACAGGGCTATATGTATATTTAGCCGGCGATGACTTCTTCATATATTTCACTGACTCGTTTGCGTCAGTCGCACGCATTCCTTGGAAAAACACCATATCTAATGCTGGACGTGACATCAGCTTGACATGCTCGTGAAGAACGGATTGATAAATATAGTAAGCTGCGTAAAACATGCAGGTATTCCCACGTTTCTTTTTGCCCATGCATGACAAAAATTTCCATCAGGCAGTCCAGAGAAGTTTTTTTCTGTATCAGAGAAAGCTTTTCTTTTGTAGGCACGTCAGTTGATTACATTACTGCAAATGTGGTTGCACTGAAGTAACGAACGCGGGAACTGGATGTACACATTTTTGTTTTCTGCATAGACATCTTGATTTTTGTATCCTCTTTTTTGCTCATTCTTCTGCGTATGTCACCTCTTATTTGAGCCAAGAAGCTCATTCTGTTATTATCGATGTTATTGTTAAATCATTAAAAGATTTGGGTAACCAAGTTTTGTTGGCCTGTAACTGGGAGGTGCTCGTGTGCTTCTGGGTGCGCGAAAACCTAGTCATAGTGTTACGTATTATAACTTCGCTGCACTCGCTGCGATAATATGAATCTCTGCAAAAAAATTAAAGGGGCATCCATGAAAATGCATTTAACTCTAAAGGGGCACAGTAAATCCACCTGTATTATTCGCAATAGCATATAAATTTTTTTTAAATATAAGATTTTGGAGATGATCGCCCCTTCACGTGGCGCCAGCTACACTTTTTTAACATAAAATGGCATACAATGACAAATGAATACAACGTATCATCTTTTGTTCAAAGTGTCCGCAGGGGCGGCCCATCGGTTTCGATTGCCTTGGGTACCTCGTGTCAACATTAACAGTTTTAATTCCACCGGTTTAATAACTGAAACACAAAGTGGGATAGCATTCGCGAAATCCCCAGACTTTCCTGCGTGACCCAAAACCTGTTTTGAGGTAATAACCAGTGGTAGGCGGTTAGAATGGTGCTCATTACACCATTTAAACGTGATGTGTAGACTTAGGTGCGTTCGCGCCTAAATCGCGTTGCACAAAGGCGGGCAACGTAGCATCGTAACATCGAGGACTCCCCGTAAACACGCTTTCATCGGTAAATAATTTCCTAAAAACCTGCTTCCTAGTGTTGGAACTCGCGGTCAAGGCAAAGAAAAAAATATATTGCTTGTTGATGACACTTTTGATCCCCGAGACTCTTACATTTCAAGGCACAGGAAACAAACGCCTTTTGTTTGCCTTTGAAAAACTTCGAAAAATGGTCTATTGGTGCCTTTAAAGCCTGTGCGGCTTTGAAGACACTTTTGTGTTGTTTTTTAATCAAGAAAAAAAAGTGAACTGAGGCACGGAGATTGATGTTGCCCGTGTCCCGTCCTTTGAGGTGGATACGTTCCCCATTCATCGAAAGTCTTTTCTCTGAATGTAACATTCTTCTGAAAAGGGGCGTCAGCTATCAGCGAGAGGCTACCTGCGTTTGCTTTAAATGTAATGGATATGGCCGAAATGATAAGCGGCGAGAAATGTTGAAGTGAGTCGAACGTATTTCTTTCAACTCGGGTCACAAAGGCCTCCGATATGCCTTCTTATAGCACTACCCACGTGCCTGACGAGCAGTATCCCAGTTTTATACGCTTTAAGGAGACTCATTGTAAAGCAAGGAGTGCTTCATTTTCCGTTGGTCACAGCATTTTTTTTCTTTTGTGGGGGGGGGGGGGGGGGGTTCGAACACGAAACAAAGAGACAATAACAAAAACCTTGCCTACCATTGAAAAGTTAAAAAAATGTGCCATTTTTGTCTTTTCTATGCTAAGTGTTTGTTTTGGTAAATTCAGAAGATAGATAAAGTGCACTGAATCGCAGCATTTGAACAAGAAACACACATAGAACAATACCACATCGAATTTTATGGCCACATGTCACGCCAAACTCTATATCGCGACATTTTGAGAAACAAGTATGACAATTTAATTTCGCCACCAGAGCTGCCGTGCTTGTGATGAGGACATTCTGGACGTGGTGAGATCCTTTGAGTGTGCTGAAGTGAAACAATCATACCAACAAAGCGTGCGCTGAGGTCGGCATTATTGTTAGGATAGCAGTTTGGGTGAATTGTTTGAGGTCTATTACGTCATAGCAGCGCAAAGCCCGAAGCGTGGCGATAACATTAAAAAAAAGAGTTAGGTTACAGACAAGAGTTTGTAGGTATACGTATATGTAACGAGCATCTACATATGTCGCCTAAGAAGTGAATGTCATTACGCAACACCCTTGAGTGCTGGTGATGCTTTTTTTTTCTAGGACCTGCCAGGTAAGAAGATATTTGGATTAAGTGAGCATGAAGTAGTGCTTATGACATATTCGCCCAACGTCATCAATTCGACCTTTCGTGGGATGCATGAAATAAACGGTTTGTAATTCGCCGACTTGATAACCGTTAACCACGTGTTCCTGAAAGCGTTATAAGTTCTACTCGATATTTTCCCTTTATTTTCCAAATCTTGTTGGTTTAACTGATCTGCCTCAATTCACGTTTCCAATTCCCTCACATTATATTTCTTACTGAATGCTCACTACTCTGCGTGATCGTCCAGTGCGTTAACACGGATACTGGATCCCAATTGTGGCTTCCACAAGTACCTTACACACTTGTTCCCTTCTTTGTTTTGATTCCGGCTACCCGCTCTGCGCGAGCCCCCTGTAACCGCTTCTTCTGTTGCTACTCCTCTTACTTTCAACCTGTTCAACCTGTGTGGGTTCACCTTCCACGTTCCCCATGTTCTAACGGTCAGGCCGTGGCACCCCAAATATCATATAAATTGATTGAGCCAACGCCCGTTGCATGGTCGCACTCTGCTGATGCCACAAGCCCGGAAATACAAGGCTACGCTTATCGCAATCCGGGCTAGAACAGCGTCCTTTCTCGCTGCATTTTATTCGTTGACCTCTAAAATTGCGCAGTTCACCTAATGTAAAAAAATAAATAATAAGTAAATAAATAAATAAAAACTGAAAGAAAAAAAAAACAATGTAGGTGCAACCGAGAAGCAGTGCGCAAAGAAACCTGAATGAATTCCGGGGTTTTAGATGCCGAAACTACAATTTTATTATGAGGCATGCCATAGTAGGGACTCCGGAATAATTCTCGCCACCAGGGGACCCTTTAACGTGCCCCCAATGCACAGGACACGAGCGTTTTTGCATTTCGTTACCATCAAAATGCGGCCGCCGCGGCCTGGATTTGATCCCGTGACCTCGTGCTTAGCATCTCAGCCCCTTAGCCGCTAAGCCACCACGGCGGGTGCGCAAAGGGACCTACCTGGCGGCTCATAAAGCTTGCTCATAAGGCTTGCAATTATCTATTATGAACTATTTGCTCGTATCATAGCGGCGAAACTGACTGAAGTGTCTTTCACCTGCCTACTTAGGAGTGTGGTCTGCTTTATTAGAGTAGCATCATGCCGCTTCGCGTAAATTGTAGGATTTTGAGGGCATTTCTGATGAGCGACAAATTTTAGAGCACAGCTCTTAGGCGCCCGTTGCCGGGGCGAACGTTGGCGTTGTCCGCCGTAACAGAGCGAACGAATACAGCGAAAAAATGGAAGCGAAAGCGGAAAGCAGCAGTGGATGAAAGACGGTGATAGCGAAGAGAGCGCGCGGAGGGTATGGCGAAAGCGTGAGAAGAAAAACGTATTGCCGCGCAAGACGGGCTTTGTGGCCACGATGGCTACGAGATGGCGCCAGAGTAGCGCACGTCGTCTGCATGGAAACAAAGCGCTGCATGAGCGGAGGTCTGTCTGCTGCTGCCTGGCTGCTGTGAATCGCGCCCAGGCGTCACGCACGCGCCGACCATCGCGATCGCCTGATGAGAGAGGCAGTCGCGCCACACTTCGCGCCGTTTGCAACGTACGTACCGCCCGAGACAGATTGTCCGCGGCAACCAATGTATAGCTAAATGAAAACGCGTACACAGCTGCACTCAAATGTCGCATAAGGGAGTATCGTAATCGTCGGCGAGCTTTTTTTTCTCGTGGTAATTACTTTCACCTAAGTAAATATTTATTTGACCTACTATCGACCTGCGAGCGCGCGACTGTACATATATATATATATATATATATATATATATCCAATATATTGTTGGTAGCCAATGTTTTAAAAATGCCGGAGATTGCTAGGAGGCTCAACTCAGTGGAGTTGAGGATCCTCAACTCAGGGGTCCTCAACTCAGTGGAGTTGAGGATCGCGTGTCCTATAGTCGGCGATACTTTTTTTCGTTTTGCAAAGTCAATTAATTAGCATAAAATAATTGCCTAACGTTATAAATATTGGCTTCACCAAGGAAGTACCAATACGAAAGTTGGAGATCACATTTAAAGATGGCTGACTGAAGTGTTTGCAATTAAGTACCATTGATGGAGCGTGTTGTAATTGCCTTTAAAGAAAGCCCGCGAAATACAAAAACCGCGTGATAGCACCACTACTTCAGCGCCCCCAAATGACCGACTGAAGGGCAAGGTGCCTAGGCACCTTGCGCTCAAGCTTTGCAGAGTAAAGTCCCTATATAAGAAAAGTACCGCCATCTACTCTTTCCTCCGCCGCCATCTCTCCTAAAGCGCTTGCTTTTTTCTTTACTTTTTTGCTTGCGAAAGCCAAGTCGACGGTGGCGCCCCTAGAAAGTCCACGTTGAAGCTTTCAGGCCGGGCGCGCGCCGCCACCGCCGCCGGCGACTGCGGCTGCGCAGAGGACTTTCAACATGGCTCTGAGGCGGAAAAAAAAAAGAAGAAAATATAAAGAAGTGAAAGCGCGCGCTATCATCGTCCAATCGGAGATACAGGAGAGAGAGAAGCGGCGTTTATCAAAGGATGGCGGTACATTTCTTATATAGGGACCATATTACCATATTGCAGAGTAGACAGCAGCGCCAGAACACACAGCCTATCGAGGGGTAGAAGCAAAACTGGAGAGACGCTGTATACATTCGCCGTGACAATTTCGATCGCTTATCACGGGTCAAGAGTGTCCGAGTTGTGAAAACTTCTAAAGTGCGCATGCGCAGGGCATAACACTCAGACGAGCGACGAAATGACCGCTATCGTTTGGAATGGCGTACCATTTCCATCACCTCTCTAGCGGCCAGTGTCGGTGACGCTGGGGTGAAAAATGAAAAACGTCGTAGCGCCCTCTGAACAGTGCAGGATGCCCATAGTGGTGTACAGACTTTCTTTTATATTTGTTTTCTTCTCTTGTCGCCACCAGTTCCCGAAACGGCTTTAGCAATGTACGCAGCAAACTGAAGCGGCCAAAAATCTGATAAAATTGAAGGAAAGCACGCTGAACTTCGGCAAACTGTCGTCTTTGCGCATCGCAATCGTTGAGGCATAGCGCTGTTCAAGCACACCGAACCATAATTGGCTACAGCCGTGAAATCTCAGTAGCTTAGATTTATCTTTGCCCGCCTTGCTGTTTCGTTCACGTGTAGGAGAATTTACTGAAAGCATTGTAAACGTTACAAAAAAGAGAAAAAAAAAAACGAAACGAAGAAGAAAACACGCTTTCGTATTGCCGACGTCCCGGATTACGCCAGGCATGCGTCTAATTCCAGCACGTTTGTTTGTATGTGCCTTTCTGCCGGTGGTGCACATTAGCTTTCTGCGCGGATTATCCACGTGACGTGTCCACAGTTATCTTGCAGCAGAACAAGTATATGGCGAATAAGCTGATTAACCTGATCATGCTCACGCCCACGCGTTTCTACCTCAAAAGAAATAACCAATAGAGGCTCACACGAGCTAAAAGTAAGGCTCCGGCAACAATTTCGGTTATCGCGGGCTCATACCTACACACTACCACGGCGCTGGTTCATGACACCTGCGAGACCAAAAAAATTATGCGAAGAACTCACCGTCGATGTTAGAATAATGTAAGAGAATAGGTGACATAGGCAAATAAACGTGCTCTACAATACCTACATACACTCATCAAGCCACGAAATATTGAGTAAATGGCAAACGCCGTTCACGCATAACCGGTACGTAAGACTGCTGAGACAAGTAGCTGTGGAAGAGCCGCATCATCAGAATGAAATATGAAGGAAAAAAAAAAACACGTGAAAAAAAAGCATATTTCACGAATATGTATGAATTAGTGATAAGGGAAAGTTTCTTTAATGTCTGTGCAAATATCAAAGCAAACATTCTGAAAAAGGAATGTTATAATGATGAAATGTTTGTGTAAATAGACCTCAATGCAATGCAACATTTATACACGTAACACCTTCGACACAAATGTAATGCAATGTTTATTCTAATACAACGTAATGACGCATTTTTTTTCTATGTATGTGCGACGTTTGTTTCAATGCGTCCGCACCTGTTACAATAAACTACTATATTCAACGCAGGTGTCTGTTGGTCACTTGCGCTGCGTCTAGAAATACGGGATGTAATGAGAAACCTTCAACGTGTTGATGCCTCTGGCGAACACGTGGTCAATCGCTTCACTACTTGCCATGGGCAGAGATGACTTGCTATAAGGTAACATCTGACGAGACGTACACTGAAGACGTCTTCCATGTAGATCGGTAATCGCTGGTTCCCCAATTTTCATAGGTCGGGGTTGAAGCCTCTGGTGAAGATCAATGACGTTGTCTTGTAGCTGTCGTCGTAGCCTGGGCCCATTGCGCCCCGGGTGCGTACTGAACGAAGCACAGAGCGAGGAAGGCCTTAACTTACTGCCGCGTTGCCGACGAACTGATCTAAAGTGCGGCGAACGCGAGGCCCAGGTCCCCGCACTTTACTCCTGCAGCGCACCACTCCCACACACCAGCTGCGGGGATGCACCCGGCCTTTGTGTTGGATGGTAGCCAACTTCACAGGGCTCACTGCAAGATATACACGGAAGTCTCGTTCTAGATTACCACGCGCCGGAGGACGAGTGCTGTTGCGCTGCCACTGAGACACTCGTTGGAAACCGGCAATGTGCCGCGGATCTGCCGTCCACGATTCCGACAATGCGAGAATGTCTGTTCTGAGCATCACGTGATGCGTTTGGATGATGAGAGCGTGAGCGATGAAAACTGTACGTTGAACGAGACGATGGACATTTCTCCGTTCCCAGTGCTGCAATTTACCTCCGCACTCGGTTGCCTATTCCGCCAAACTGTTCCTCACTTCCCTGCTTACCGACTTCTTCAGTTCTTGCTTCTGGTTGCTCCAGGCCGCATATGACATGGGTAGAGGATATTGGGCTAGGGGGTGGCATGATATTTTGGTATTTTATGGTGGGTAGTGGATAATGGGCTTGTGTCTACTCGGCAAGGCCGCAGAATCAAGCGCCAGAACCCGTACCAGCGGCTGCTGCAGTCTGTTCTTATATTTTTCGTTAACGCACTCCTTTTCCCTGCTCTGATAGTGGTTCTTTTATTTTCTTATGGCGCCCAAACTCAGGCCCTAATAGAACATCGATTCCACAGGCGCTCTGGACAGTTACGGAGAACGCACTTTGCGATGGCGTACTTTCTGCGGGTATACACGCATCAGACACACGTGGTCTCGCGTGAATCACATTAGCTTTCTTCGTTCTCGTCGTGAGCCATGCTGCCCACGGGAAAGAATGTGTCTATGGGCACCAGGCCCTCTGCCGAGCTCCGCTAATCTCGCTTGTTAGAAGGCCACTTTTCGACAGCCAGAGTGAATGTCTGGTGCCTCGCAGCAACTTAGTAACCGCATCCCCGGTAAGTGCTGCGGCGTGGAAATAGCGGCTGCGCATCCACCTAATCGGAAAGCCCCTCTAAGAGGCTTCCGGTGCATTAATGTCCCACGGCAACGTCGACGCGCAAACCTGTCCAAAGAGTAGCGCATCAGTGAAGCGACAATCTCGCATCGTCTGCTTGAGTTAGAACCTGGTAAAAGTAATACAGAGTCGCTTTCTCGACGCAGTAGTCCATGCACCTATCTCTCTTTACACGTTTAAGAGAAGAGGGAGCTTGTCCCAAACCTAAATCGAGAAATGAAAGCTTTGTTTTAAGTATTGTTTGAAGAAGCGTACTACTGTTTTAGGATGCATCGCCTAAATAGTGCCCGGCAATACCCTAATTTTTGTCGTGTCTGTGTTAAGAAAATTAAGCAAATTAAGATAAGCAATCTGCAATAGGGACAAATAAAAAAAGAATTAATGTTGCGTTACTCTGCCAATTGACACAGCATCCATACATGCACCCGGGAAAGTTGATAAATGTGAAAACAAATGACGTGCGTTTTTCTTTTATTCAAAGAACTGGCATGATTGTAATTTTGGTAACAGAATGTCGACTAGTGAGCAAAATTAAGAGAGCAATAATGCCGAAATGGGTTTCTTGGGCTAACTTATTATTCTCTCTTTTCGCGCTTTCTCGCTAAAAGCTTTCTTGCGCCGTATCTCCTGCTGATGTAAGTACCAGGACACCGCGGCATATATTTAGCAGATAGCAGCACGAAGTTTACAAAACATTTCGTCCATTCTATTCAACTACGAGATTGAATGTCTTCATTTCAGTGCATTCATTACGCGGTACCGTCCATAATCGGGTTAATATCTCATATCTGTTGAGTCCGCTTAGGTGTACGTATAATGTAACTTTCAGCGCCTCGTCGTTGGTGATGTGCCCGTCAAACTATATACAGTGGGCTTTTCAGTGTGCCCTTGACATTTCCGACACGTGCAGAGGTCTGTTGAGAACGCTGTCACGACTACCGGGCTTCGCAGGAAGAAAAATGATTCCAACGGCGGCGAACTGCAGAAGTCCAGTAAAATGCGTGCACCCCAGAGGATTTGTGGTGAATATTATCTCCACTTCCGGAAGCTATGGTACGCAAACTGATACCAACTTCATTAACTGGGACGCTGCGCACAGAGCTTTTTGTAAAGAAAATGGGTGGCCTTCGTCCCCGAAGTTAACTGCGCTAAGATTACCGCTGCGTACAAGTTCTGCATTAATGCTAGATTGGATGCCCGCACGTTAATGAGCCCCGTGATAAATGACCATCACCTGATCATCCCCTTTTCTCTATTCCGCAACATTGACGCTAGACACACTAGATGAGTATTAACTCTGCATGCGGTCACACTGGGCCAGACATAAGGCGGAGCTTTTCGAAACACAACTCGCGAAGTGTTTTTTGTGTGTTTCTGTACTGTGTTTGTTTACTATTGTGCTCCGATCATAATGCAAGAAATATCGAGGATTTTCGCATCAAGTGTTTATATATATATATATATATATATATATATATATATATATATATATATGTGGAGAGAATTCTTGCAGCAGGCAGAAACCGCTACTCTCCGGCCTTTCGGCACCTCTCAATTTGTAAGCCATCGTATAGTGCATGGGCATCAACAGAAGCGGTTACTAACTGTTTACGATTTTCAATGGGTGTTCTTGCAGTATACTTATTAAAGTAAATAATGGTGCCTGTTGGAGTCCCCTGCTAGTCCTCTCGTTTAACGAACATCAAAGTAAAACGAATGCTGAACTGAATGGGAAGTGAAAAACAAAAGAAAACTTAAAAATAATTCAGACCTACAATAAGCAATTTTCGTTACATAACGAATATACAGCCAACAATGGCCATAGATTTCGCCGCCGCCGACGCTACAGCAGGAAGCCCAGTCACCTCTTCCTGAGATTAGACACGTGGCCTGTGCCTTAACCAGGCTATGAGTTCCGGAACAACAACAACAACAACAACAACAACAACAACAACAACAACAACAACAAAAATAAAGCAGTGAAGCGAATACAACACAGCCAGAACGTATATGGGAATAGTATAGTTGTTGCAAAAACCTGCTTGAGGGGCAAAGCTGCGTATAAGCCGTGGGGTGCCGGTGGAAGCGGAGCACAAGGTAGTTACAAAGGGCCGTGTCTGAGGTCTGTTCAGACATACGATTTGTCGTTTTCATCTGTCCATTGGTGAGCGATGTTCCTGCAGCCCAAATACGAAAAATTTAAGAAGATCAAAGAAGCAGTTGAAGATCGTGCGCTATACCATTCAGGGGTTTGTGTGCTTTAGAGATATTTATAAGTAGACACTTCGTGTATAATTTTTATATCCGGAAGTATCGTCTGATTACGCAGAACAGGAAGGCACTCACTGGCACTGCTTCGTTGGTCGAAAGTTCCTGCTATAAAAGCCGGAGAATCCGGTGGCACATAGCAGAATGGTATAGCCCGAAAATAAAAAAAAAATTCAATGAATGAATTGAATATCATGGACTGTTTCATTAAGAGGTCTGCGTTCCCTGGAGATATCTGTGAGCCGACATTATATCTACAAGCTTTGGGTCGTTATTTATTGCTTATTTACGCAAGACAGAGTTGTGCAGACTGGTACTACTTAGTTGGCCCAGATTTAGGCTATGCTATACCCGGTTCACCGTACGAAGAACCTGAAAGATCGAGCCCCAATAATGTTTCGGAATAATGAAGGATATAGATAAGTGTTCTTTGACCAACAAGATGGAACGTTTCCAGCGCGCAGAAAGGCTTTGTTTAAATATTGCAACTCATCGCCGTGTTATTTCTTGCCGGTGCATTTTTTACCGGATTATGGCATTTATCAAGATTTCGGGGGACGCAAGATGCGTCAACAGTATCTTACCTTTCTGGAATGTTACCGCCAATTCTATAGTAAAGGGAGGCTGGGTCCAGTTAAATCTTACGCGCCTCGCTAAACTGTTGTACTCTCATTCTCAAATGCATGGGAGCATCAGCGACCACTCTGCAACGTAAGATGATACATGTATAAAGAATTTACTTGACCGTTGAAGTCAGATTCAACGAGCGACGACCGATGTCAGTGTTACTTGTATTTCTGGGCACAAGTTCAAGCAATAAAGGGTCGAATATTTAACTTGCACTTCTGGCGGCATTTCTCGTTCTTCATCGCCGCCACGAATTAGCCAGGTACCAACAGATGGGACCTGCTTTCGGCGTTCTTGCTGGCCCAGCCATTCCAGCAGCACAGCCCCCCTCTACCGCCAACTCGCAGCCAGACTTCGACTGTTCGCTTGACTTCTAGGGGGTTGAACTCAAAAATGAACGCAACGTGGACGATCCGCTGAATATCTCCGCCTCAGGCATCATAACGGGGACGGCGGTTGGTGGTGTGTATATACAGAACAGCCTGCGTCACGCATGCAACTCACGTCAGTGCCTGCTCGATAACTATGCGTAAAGCTTGTTTACACTTGAGACCACCGCATAAACGCCGCCGTTGGCCTCTTGTTAGAGATCTGCGCCTCGGGGCGCTCCTACGCATAACCGGCTCTGGTCTCACTGGGACGAGCCACTGTATTTGTGGATGGAGAGAATAGGGCAAGCGCGTAGTGATAAACCGGATTAAAGAGATCTCTAAAGTGCGTGGGGCGCTTGGAAACTTCATGACAGCCACGCACAATAATATATTTATAATCCTGAAGTTATTAGTGTGGATGAAAAACGCTGTTAAGCAGGTCAGACTGTTTCTGTGGCTTAGTTTCGAAGCTTGCATGGTCCCGCGGGCATATATAATGCGGAGAGGCAGAGGTTCCTTGTAGAGGCTAAATCAATGAGTGAAATTTTCCTTTTTGAAGTTATCCATAAAACATCGCTGTGTCGTCAATCATCGTTTGAAATCCTTTTTTTTTGTAATTTGGAACTTATATATTGAAATAAGGTTCACCTTCAAACGTTTTCCTTCCTGTCCTGGGGACGGTTCCCAAAGACACAGAAATAATGTTATTAGTAGCCCTGGTCAATATTTGTATTCGTAAGCGTTGTCATAACTCATAATAAAGAATGAATACTTGAAGAAAAATATTTCCCTTATTCTAAGCAGAGCCCCACCTGACTATTAAAAAGAAAAGAGAAATCTCGTAACAAAACACAGCCAAATTATCAAAAGCTACTGCAGCCTGCTTGGATGGACACTTCGGCCAACTTGCTCTATCGTGGTTTTCTGTCTGGTTACGTACAGAAGGGACAGGTCAAAGGAACTTTGCAGAATGTCAATCCAGGATTCCCGCACAACATCGATCTTTAGATATGCCGCTGGTGGCTTTTAGAGTTCGTTAGCAGAGTGAAAGCTGTCGAAGAAATTCTTGAAGAAGGGAATGAGCTGGAACAGAAAGCTACGCACGGCTTAAATGAAAAGGGATTCCTTGGTGTTCAAAAAATATTAAGAAAATTAGACATGTAAAAGCACTTCCCTCTGGGCGGTCATTTGACAAGTGCAATTCGAGGAGATTGTGGGACGACATTGTCTGCGATGGTTACGCTGCAGTCTGTAACTGGACGTTCTTCGACCCTAGCCCCTTGTGTAACACAAGTTGGCTAGCGCAATTTCGTCCTCCCACATGGCGTAATTGCAGCGCTCGCAGCATGAGTACAATGTAAGCGTCCTTGGAGGAGCAGATATAAGTGTGAGAGCCTATAATCACACCATGATGGGTGGCGCCACAGCTCATGTCAGCTCATATCAGTGTCAGAGATTCCAATAAGTCTCCAGCCCGATTTTTACGAATTGTCATCTCCACCGGCTGGATCCTACACTGAGGCTACAAATTCCATCGAACTTACCCCGCCGTGATGCAACTTTACTGTGCCGCCTGTGGTTAGGGGTGGCTTTTACGAAAGCATACTCATTCCTTCTGGGCATGTCCGACACACCAATCTGTGACTCGTGCAACTGTGAGGAGACGGTGGAACACGTGTTGTGTTTTTGTCATCTTTATGAGACCGAACGCGACATTCTCAGGAGTGTGTTAAACAAATTAGACAGGAGACCGTTTTCAGAGACAAAGATTCTTGGACCGTGGCCCCACGCGTCGCAGGCTCACAAAGCGACGCGGGCATTGTTAAAATTCATGAAGTCGACTGGCCTCAGTGACCGACTGTGAAGTGTTGGACAACTGCACATGTTCATACGGCGAGTACTTTCTTCCCTCTCTCTCCTTTCTTTTCATCCCTGTAATCGCCTTCCCCCGTGTAGGGTAGCAAACCGGACGTGCGTCTGGTTGACCTCCCTGCCTTTCCTTTCTTCTTTTTTCCTCCTCCTCCTCCTCCTCCTCCTCCTCCTCCTCCTCCTCCTCCTCCTCCTCCAATAAGTCTCCGAGTTGCGAGAAACCGAGCCGTCAGGTCTGGGCTCTGGAATCGCAAAGCAATACTAACGCTACTTCGATTAAGAATAGTCGCCAATCAATCGCGAACGCGAAGTTAGTATCGCGAAGCGAGGGTGACCTTCCGAGAGCGAGCAGCTCTGACGAATGGAGAGCCTTCTATATTCAAGGACCTTTATTTTGAAATTGTTATTTTCCTCCAATTTCATTTCTTACCATACCGTCATGGCTAGTGGCCGATCCTGGTGATAACGCAGGTGTAGCGTCATGTGAGGCAATGGCGAAGGGCAATAACAAGAGAAAATAAAAATAGTAGTTATAAAATAGGACCCCTGCTCTTAAATCGAATGTGCATTGTGCTACATGTGCTAGTTAAATTAGCTCAGCTGTCCACGAACAAGGCATTTACTTAGTTTTATAGCGTTAGCTACACCGGCCTAGCCAAGCCCGTTTCGCGCGGCACATCAAGAGCCGTGCTGCGCATGCGCAAGGATCAGTGATGTCACACGGCTTGCGCACCGGAGCCACCGGAGCCGGCACCTCTCGCGCACTCCGCCGCCGGTCTGCGCATTCCAGAGGAGTGACGTCGTAGCCGTGGTAGACGCACTGGCGCCGGCGCGCGCTCGCTGTGCAGTCGCCGTCTGACACTGCGCTGGAGCCGCTGCGCTTCTGACTGGCGTTTGCCAGTGTGGTATAGCCATGGAGAAGGAGAGCGCAAATGCTGCTCAACAGCGCAGAAGAACAGAGAAGCTTGACTCATCGGATCCCGAAGTAGTTGCCTGGCAATTAGCGGTTGAGCGTAGGAGACAACCAGGAAAGCTAAGAATAATCAGCTGAACCTTTGCTAACGCTACGTATATCCTGGCATAGCCGAGCTAAGCCACTGCAACTTTTTTTCTGAAGCGGTTACTTCAGGGCTATAATACTAAATACGATGCGTACAACTTGGTTTATTTTCATCGTGTGCAAACGCAAAATTGACATTCTACATAATTCATCCTGTGCGACGTACAAAGCTCGCGCAGTGTTTCTACATGTTTTTGAACCGCATAGCTCGCTAATTTAACGTCATCCAAGCTTGCTCCGAAGAGACGCGACCATTTTATGCAGACTATGGTTATGCTTGGTGTTCACAAATGCTTATGTCTTCCGCATAAGAATGGCCGACACCACAGCCTGTGAGTGTCCGCAGTACTCTGCACATGCATCATCATCATCATCATCAGCCTATTCAAGTCCACTGCAGGACGAAGGCCTCTCCCTGTGATCTCCATTTACCCCTGTCTTGTGCTAGATGATTCCAACTAGCGCCTGCAAATTTCCTAACTTCATCACCCCACCTAGTTTTCTGCCATCCTTGACTGCGAATGCAGAGACGATCAATTATCGCTGTGCTCAACAAGTTCGACGACCTCGGAAGAGACAATCCTCCGACATAGATGTGACTCTACGTTCTAACAGAAAAGTGTTAAAGCATTGTTGTGCTTTTTGCGGTCTACCGGACTCAGAGAACGCCTGTATTACTTCATATTTTTTTCTCGCTCTTCTCCTTTTTCTTTCTAAGCCCCTTTTCCATAACCCACGTGCAGGGAATGAAACTAAAGACTTGCTTCCGGTTAACTTCCCTGCTTTTCCTCTCTCTCTCTCTCTCTCTCTCTCGCTCTCTCTCTCATACAATGCTTCTGTTTATTCACACCATTCACCAGCGATGTTGAAATAGAAGCACCAAATCGGATGGCAGCACAGTGTTAAACGTGGACAAAGCGTTGCCACAAGAACGAAGAATATTAAAGGTTTTATGTCATAATTAATTGTGTCATTACATAGAACCGAGGTGCTCTCAGTGGGACTGCCTTGTTGGTCAAAAGTTTGCTCTATATAAGCAATGTTACGTCCGGCAACACGCACCAAATTGACCAAAAATAGAGCAGCCAAAATTTAAAAAAATTTAAAGAAACCATAGAACCGTTAGATATACTGCGTTATTAAGAGGTCTGTGTGTTTTAGATATACGCGTGAGTCAAAGTTTCAAGTATAGGTTTTATTCATGAGTTATCGTTTTATGAAGCAGAACACAGATGATCATCCATATATACAGGGTGTTTCAGCGAACACTTTCAAAAAATTTTTGAAAGTTGCCTGTGTCAGCATAATTCTGGTTCATATATAAGCTGGTCTACTCGAAAAGGTGGACATTACTTGCACAAAAAAATTAAATGCATAATAGATAAATTAAGAAAACATCACAAATTAAGTTTTTAACTAATTACCTTATGGCCCATATTGCAATTTTCGAATTATAGCCATGGAGTTCGCAAGGCGGATCCACTTGCAACGAATTATCAGGATGACACTAGTTTCGAGATATTAATTCCCGAACTTTGCGGAGAAATGCGGTGGCTTTCCAGTTACTTTCGTGCTTAAATGTATAAAACGTCTTGTTAAGAAAGTAGCTGGAACGCCAATGCATTTCTCCGCAAAGTTCGGGAATCAATATATCCTCGAGTCCTAAGAATTGCTTTATTTTGCGTCAAGCAAATATCAAAGCCACCTCATCGTCATTTGTGGATCAGCGGATAGCACTATTTTTAGAGCCTACATGACATTGTGAGAACGTGAAAGAAGTGTTTCATCTTTGCCAATATTTAGACTGCACCTAGTCAACAATGATAGCAAGAAATATTTCGTACAGTATCAGGATATATCCTATCAATTTTGGGGAGAATTACACTAGGCACGTCAGACAATTTTGTCGTCAAGGCAGACATTCCTTACGCGCCTCCAATTAAACAAAGTTTGTTTTGTAGGAGTGATAGAACCTTTTGTCGGCAACATGACGTCTTATGTTTTCGAAAAGGCTAGTTCTGGCGTGACAACAATGAGCTTTGTCGTCATACATGCAAGCGCCTGCAAAACTAGATCCGCGTGTGGCAACAAAACGCATGCCCATTCGCACACATACAGTGACGTCACGAGAGCATTAGAGGATTGCTTCTAAAAGTAGTCTTGCCTTACCTAACAGCTGCGTACGATGTTCGCGATATTTGTTATAAGAGTACAATGCGTGAGGATTAGCTGATGAAATTAATTATCTCTATTTTGTCGTCCATCAGCGACCTTTGCGACAATTATAGGGCGAATCATTAGTGGGAATGGATGAATGAAACCTGATTTAGGAAAATCTACTTCTGTGCCGACAGTCCCGCCTTTCACGTTTTAGGCCATCGTCTTAGTATATAACGAAAATATCCCATTTTTCAAAGCAGTTCTCGTGGTTTTCTAAAACCACCGTATAATTTCCCAAAGCATACAGATGGGAAGATTGTATGTTCAAGCTCTTCATGACACAATTTCTCTTCGGTAGCCTGTTTTTGGGCGCAATAAATAAAGGTAGATGCACAAGTGCATAAACGTATTTATTTCGTTCATAAAGTCTAATTGGGAATGGTAAAGGATCCATGTATGTGGCATTCGAGGCCGGGAGGGTGTTATGCCGGTGACAAAGTTGAATTTGGTAAATTCCGGGACAAATACAAAGACAATCCTGCCCGAAACGCATTGCTGTTCAGTTATTATATTTAGGCACTGAGGGAATACTGTATGGAAAGCAAATAACTAGAATACCAGTATATTTCACGGCACATCTTCAGTTCGTCTTTCTCGACACTCCTGCTTGGCGCAGTGTTTAAAAAAAATGAATAGCTTGAGCACTGCCTGAAATGCACATTAGTTCAATAATTAAACTACAAACAGCATTCACTTTCTGAAGTAATAAACGTATTGGTGAGTATCGCAAGATTTCATACATCTGCCAGTGCTGCACAGCTCGGTCAGCAAAAGTTATCATTTCATTTCGAAGCCTCTATTTTGAGGCTTAGGTGTTCAATACCAATAAAAAGAAAACCCGAAAGAACCAGTTTAACTATATCGCATTCCAAAGCGAACGACAGACATGCTGATTTATTAAGCTTCTTTTCGAATCTGGATTGCATACTTTCGAAAGATTAAAACCGTATAAATGTTTGATACTGGAGAAGCATGACAAAAGAGGTTTGGGTTTTAATGTATGTATTACATGTCGGGCCGCTATTTTACCGTCGGCTAGCGTCTTTTTGGCACATCACACACACAAAAAATACTTGAATGCGTTTCTTATCTCGCATTTCCATTTACCATCACTCAACAGAGCGCTAGAGTCTGTTGCGCAACGTGCGCAACAGTGTCGCCGCATTAGACGATATAATGAGCGTTCGCGACAATCTCACATTTCCTGCATCCGAGTACGCGTAACACCGGTGCTGCCGGCAATGTACTCGATGCGCCATTTGTACTTTCCAGAGATATACTTGGCATGTCTCGTCGATATACCGTATGTCACAGATTACACTCCCTCCCTCCAATCCCCCACGGCCTTTCGCACGACGGAACACGTCGCGTTTCTCTCCGCAGTACGTTCGCTCTCCATGAAAGCGCGCGTCCCTCGCGCGCTTTCACAGCATACGGTGCGCGGCGTCGATTTTATCGACCTTGGACTTTATACGGAAGCTCACACGACGATGACGCCGACGGCAGAAATCCGCTTCGAGTGTCCATATAATTGCTATCGCAATAAACTGATACTCGCATGCGTGACATAGCTTACACAGAATGAACATAACTCTATACACATGAATTCGTGGCTTCAAGTTTTGCGTTGTATTTCACGGCGATTTCTTTGAAATGGGAAGCATTTCTTGGCGAACATTTCCTACTTCGACAGCATCTATCTATCTAGCCGCCTACGTCTTCGTGCTCTCACGGTCGTTTTGTTAACTTGGTATGCACCAAAATTGGCATACTATCACAAGAGTATATGACGAACATAAATGACATGCCATGTCATGTCGTAGGTCATGAAAAAGCCGCCTACGTCTTGGTGCTCTCGTGGTCGTTTCGTCAACTTGGTAGGTACCAAAATTGGTATACTATCACCAGAGTATTCTTCTTTATGGGGTTTAACGTTCCAAAACCAGTTCTGATTATGAGGCACGCCGTAGTGGAGGGCTCCGGATTATCACAAGAGTATAGGACGAACATAAATGACATGTCATGACATGAATGTCATGACATGCGTGTTATGTAGGTCATGAAAATGACCCAGTAAAAAAATTAACACTCAAAAACCACTGAAATGGGTTCGGACGTGGGTACTAAGTGAAGGAAACACTAAAGGATGCTGGTAGAAGTCATAGTCGTGACCATGACTGAGCAGAAATTACATGACTCAGCGAAAAAAGATTAACACTCAAAAGCCCCTGATATGGGCTCTGACATGGGTACTAAGAGAAGGAAACGCTAAAGGATGATGGTAGAAGTCATAGTTATGACCATAACTGAGCAAAAATGACAATGAGTCAGCGAAAAAAGATTAACACTCAGAAACCACTGAAATGGCTTTGGATGTGGCTATTAAGTGAAGTAAACACTAAAGGGTGGTGTTAGAAGTCATAGTCATGAGCATGACTAAGGCTTTCGCCGTAAGGTCTCTTAGGTGTAGCTAAAGGGACTCCTGAGGTCTCATGACATGAATGTCATGACATGCGTGACATGTAGGCATGAAAGAGCCGCCTAGGGCTTGGTGCTCTCATTGTCGTTTCGTTAACTTGGCAGGCTCCCCGCACACTGCTTCGCTTAACATTGATTCCCACAGGGCATCGGATCTGCCTGCTTTTTTTATTTGTATTTTCTTCTTTTGGTTGAAGTGGGAGGAGGTTTGATGACTATGGAAGTCATTCATTATTTCCTCTCTCTCCTCCCCTTTTGCTTTTTACCAGACATGCAGAAGTTGTCTCTGCACTTTCTAAACGCATTTTTCTGCGAAGAAAACGAAGAAAACGCACAGGTAGTTCCCAGTTACCAATTTTATTATTTATGAATTACAATAAAAAAACTTTATTCACTTAAGTTAGCAGTAGATGACGGAAAATACTCTCTATGTGGATACATTCGTATTGTTCAGCCAATGCGCAGAGCGGGCATCCTTCTTCTGTGACTCCAAGGCAACCCTCCAGAGTTCCAAGGCAGCCCTCTCAGTACTGCGCCATGGATCACATGAGCAGCTCGTCGCAGAGATAAGACAAGTACACCATCGCATAGTTGATGAAGGGCACGATATAATATATCAGTGGTTGCCTAGTCACTGTGGCATACATGGCAATGATCGAGCGGACGCAGCGGCCCGATCTGCCCATGACGGTGTCAACTGCGTTGCCATTCCTGTTTCGAGAGCCGACGCAGCGAAAAAACTTTCCGCGCTTGCGCGTGAGCTAACATTGATACAATGGAATTCATCCGATTTCACAAGTGCAAGCCTTCATGCCCTGGACCCTAATTTACAGCTCCGTATTCCGTTCAACCTTCCACGACCGGACTGCACACTTCTAGTCCGTCTATGGCTTGGAGTAGCATTTTCAAATGCTTACTCCTTTCTTATCGGAATGGCCAATAGCCCAATTTGTGAATTCTGCGGGTGTAATGAAACAATCGCACACCTTTGTGAGTGCCCTCATTTCAACCCGCAGAGAGCAGTTCTCTCAGCGACAATAGATCAACTGGATAAACACCCATTAACAGAAAAGAACATCCTTGGAAACTGGCCTACACAAACAACGGCGCGAGCCGCCCTGAAGGCACTGCTGCGTTACTTGAGAGACACCGGACTCAGTGACAAATTTTGACTCTGCACTGTGTTACGTAGGATGGAACGTTCACACTAAGCAACACGAGAACGCCTTCGCAGACTACGTGACAGTGCCCGCAGGAACAGTTGTGTTGTGTGTGCGTGTGTGATTTTCTTTTCTTTCCTTCCTTTTTTTTATTCTTTATTTTTACTTATTTTTCTCTCCCTCTCCTTTCGCATCCCTTTACCCCTCCCCCGGTACAGGGTAGCCAACCGGAGATAACCTCTGGTTAACCTCCCTGTCTTTCCTTTACCTTTTTTTTTCTCTCTCTCTGGTAATGGCAGCAGCCTGCTAATTATGCTGTTGAAAATCCACCGCATAGACCCTCATGCTATTCAGCCTTTGGTTGCCTAAAAACAGCCGGCACTACTGGAGATTGTACAAATGATTTACTAAAGAACATGTTACTTATTTGTTTAAAGTTGGTTAAACTGTTCTTGAAGCACTCAGTCTGTTCTTGAAGCACTGTACACTTTAAAAACACATGTGTGAACACTTACGAACAGTTTCACACGCGGTAAAGTGCATTGTTTCATTATTGTCATTCAAGCGAGTTAACCGGTCTTCTCGCTGTACCTTCGCAGCCTTATCGCGAGATACATAACTAAACCTAACATAACTTAGTGAAAATGTGGGATGTTCCACCTTAGTATCTTTCTTCTTGGAATTGCTCGCGCAGCATTAATAGTTTACGACTATATACAAATGAACTTCCGGTATTCGATTCGTATGCGGTGCGATCAAGCTCACGCAACTCAGCTAAAGCATGTCATCCTCGCAAATAGATTCCTACGTAGACCTTCCAAACCCAGAGTCTAATAAGACGCAGGCCTAGTAGCACTGCCGAGATCTTCGGTTACTCATGTGGGCTTAATTAGCAGTGAGGCGTGACAAGCCTGTGAGCACCCCGGTGTTTCATATACTGTAGAACACTGGGGTGAGTGGAAAAACAAACAGTAACCTCTCTGCTCGGTTACTGCGGCTGAGTGAAAAAATAAACGCTCGGAGAAGCGTTGCCGCCTGGGGACCTTGGAGCAATACTGCTTGAGGGCTGTCTAAAGCACACAGTAATCGCTATAGGTTTGTTTACCTTGTTCGGAGACACTGCTTTGGTTTCCGCTAGGCGACGTGGGTCACTCGACTGAGCGATGCTAACCGTAACCTGTTTTGCGAGAATGTAATCCCCATGGCTCAGTTAGTAGTGCGAGCTTGAGGTCCTATTATCCTGCTAAAACAGTTAATCAGAGCGCACCTCGAAGGAGCGCTTAACCCTTTTTGATGATGTTAACCTAGCTGAAATCATGGTGCCTTATACGAGCAATATGTAATGCAGAGACAAACAGAAATAAAAGATAATCAGAGATGTAACAATTACACGAACTGGAATTAAAATATTTGTCAACAATTCATGCTGAAAGCCATTGCCTTTACTTGAAATTGCGCTTCCACAGGTTAAAAAAGTTTAGGCATCAGTTCCGGCCTGTTTGGAGACGGCAATCGAAGGAATGAAAATAACTGTCGTATAATTTTTAGCCAAACTTTCCATTCTTCGCACAGTTCTCGTTATTAATGAATGAATAAGAAGTGACATAACATCCACGTAATCTGAGAAATTCGTGATATCATGTTTGAGAAAACTTCGCAGAACATTCATTTTTCTTTCCTTTCTCATTCAGATGCACGAACCATAAGTTTATTGCTTGGAAAAGAAAAGAAACAGGTTGCCAAGAACTACAGTTTCAGAAAGAGATTCTGCAGAGCCTAGAACGACACTTTGTTGCTTCAGCAAGCTGTGTAACTTCCGTTTGCTTCATTATGCTGTACAACTGTGCCTTTATGAAAAAGACTTACTGGAGTTGGAGGACATTTTAACAAGCTGCTTCTAAAGTGTAACATACGATGTGCTTCTGAAAATTTGAACAGCTGCACTTCCCGCTAGTATGACAACTTCTTCGGACACAAAGGCACAAATTGAAACTCCTTAGGCATATTTTTGGAACACTTAAAGCGATGCAAGACAGAAGATAGACAGGATGAAACAGTTTACTGCGACTTCCAATTGGATATTTTATTCGGTAAAACTGCAGTTATGCTAGCTCGTTGCAGCTTGCGAACTACGTAATTGACAACGAAAAAAGATTACAATATCAGCAGTCATATACTTAATAGGAATAAAAGAGGGAGTACAAAAAAAAACTCCATGGCAATAATCTACAAATACATCAGCTATACCAATAAAGACAGTGTGAGGAGAAACGAAACTCCATTTTGCCAAGTCAAGCAGAAGACCACACTGATTCCGTGGTCTTGTGCTGTTTCAAATCTCTTCAATGTGATAGATGCGGCAACCTAACAGAGCAATCGCATCTCCGGCCCGAAGTGGCCACTGTCTCTATGCTCCATATGACACAACCCTGAGCTCACAAGTTTTTCGTAAGAAAAAAAAAAGAGTACATAGAAGTTTTTTACCCTTACTAAACGCCAGGATTAGAAAAGCAGTTTGTTAAAAAGTTCTGGTTGCGCGGCTCACTGCCTCAGCGCAAGAAATATTTGGGCAGCAGCTCTCCTGCTTGTTTCCTTCGGACGCCCTGGTGAGCGAGAATCGACGAATGGCTTTCGCCTCCGGAATTTGCATGCGCGTCCGTATGCTACTTCTTTATAGTCTTCGTCGCAGCCGTTTGAGAGCGCGCGAAATCGATTCACCCTCGGTGTGCGCTCCAATCGTGAAACGTCTCGCCTTTCTGCGCGTTCTCCACGTCCGTTCGAAGTATACTAACCCGTATCTTCTTACAAAATTGATCTTTTCCGCTTCAATTCAGCGATAGCGTCTAAATGTAAAGCTTTCTTTGCGAACTTTCCTGGAGTTTTCTTACCGTGGCTGCTGCGGCTAGGTGGTACTGCTGTAACTCCCAATAGACGGCATACAGGACAGCACTATTATAACGAGTATTGGTTTACACAGGGTGCTTTTCTAGTTACACCAAAATTTTAAACATTGCCCCTTTTCAGACACCACAATTTTAGCCCTTGATCTAAATTACTCGATGAGGCGGCCATTACTTCTACGACAAAATCAAAATGCTTATTCGAATAATACCATATTCAAGCTAATTAACTACTTATTTAACTGCATCATGGCACATAATTCAATACGCAAAATTGTGCTATCGACTATGAAGCCATAACGACTTAGAACGAATTCTGAGGTTGTGACCTATTTCGAGATATGCGCCGTCAAACTTGCGGTGAAAAGGCACTGCTGTTCCACTTACTTTTCTGCAAAAACACCGTTTTACGCATTGAAGCACTAGTTTGACTGGAACGCCAACGCATTTCGGCGGGCACTTTGAAAATAATATCTTGAAATTGGTGTAGTCCTGAGAATTCATTCCAAGTGGACAACTCGTAAATTGAAATATATGCCGCAATGTAAGTAATTAAAATATAATTAGTGTAGTTAGGTTAATTCTTCAATTAGGCATTTTCATTTCTCGTAGAAGTAGTGGCCGCCTCATTGAGTAATTTGTTTCAATTAATTGTGCAGTCTGAAACGGGCAATATTACATAATTTGGTGCAGCTACAAAAATTCAAGGTATACAGGGTATGTGAAGTTAAATTACCGCTAATTTTTATAAAACGCGATGCTATCTACGCGAGATCTACTTGCATACAGGTGGCTTCTGCATTTTGACGGACCCAACTGTTGCGACCGTATGGGTCATGAGACGCACAATTAACAAAAACTTCCTAATTAACATCGTTGTTGTCATGATCGTTGTTGTCATGACATTTGAAACACCAGGACAATCGTATTTGCAGGCAGCTTCACATTGTTCGATTATCCTGAAGCGCCTGCGTTCCGAGATACTCATCTTAAAATTTGACACCCAGTAAGCTAATTTCGTATTCATGGATGTGGATCTCGGCACAAAACGCAGCGTCTAGCCCCCAATGTGACCTTTACTTCTTTACATGAAGACGCCTTGCAATTACGCTGCAGCAAGCGTGATGTAAATGGAAATAGTCACTCGTTGCTTGATTTCGCGAGCCAAGATCCCGAGTGCACGTATCAGATTCGCCGAGCTTGAAAACGACGTGCCAGACGACATAGTAAGCTGCGTCACAATGGGGAATTCATATTGTGTCGAGGTAGACGTCAGTGGTGATTTCAGTGACACCAGTCGCACTGGTGGCCTGGTCTGAGTTCGCTTGTTGTAGTAGTATAGGTCAGGGCACAAACTCCCCGCAAAGTGTTTTGTGAGAACATCTGAAAGTAAAAATAAGAGCAAGAAAAAAAAAAGAAAACCGCATGAAGGCATCTGATTTCTCTTTTCAACAATGGGGACCAGATGTAGGGAGACAGGCTGTTTCTTTCGCCACTTCGAAGCCAAAGGAAGGCGCTCGCTAAGACAGGCAATCTTAATGACAGCCAGCCATACAATCTTTTCTTCGCCTTTCCAAAGGCGAAGCTTTCAGTTACAGACAGGGTTTGTATTGCCCGTGCATCGAGGGAAGTATACAAAGAAATATACTGCAGAACACGCAAAGCCCAGAACTTAGTGAAATTCTAGCTTTTGAGAAACTGTTTCAAATTGCAATTAACGATGACTTCACCGCACTACATCTCTTTCCGTCCTTCAACACTATTGCACTTCATTTCACTTTTGAATTGTCTTGAATATATGAACCCTCGCTTTCTGATTAACTTAGCGGAACCAAGCAAGAACGTTCAGCCATTCAAAATTGATTGGCATAGCCCAGTTGATTACTTTCTCTTAATCGCATTTTCCAAGTAATTTGTTTGCCCTCCTTTTTAATGCGCCCTCGGACCATTGTTCTTTCACTAGGCGCCCTTACTCCACCTTAAAAAATTTAATAAAATTCCTAATAGGCAGTCTACTCCTCGCTCACACTCAGCTTTGCTCTCGAACACATTTGTATTCAGTCCATGTCGATGACGCTGGAAAGACGGCGCTAAGGAATTATGTTATCACTCTGCGAACGAATGCAGCCGAACTTAAAGGTCGCAGCGCACTTAACCGGTAATGAAATCGCCCCACTGACTCTCGGCTTGTACAAATGCAATTGTCAATGGCCGCTAACAACTCTCCATAAAGCATTATTGCCCGGTAATCACACGTTCTGTTATTTGCTTCAGTTCGTCGACATAAAAAAATGGCCATTGATCATTTTAGTTAGAATGCACGATATAACTTGACTTTTAAGCATTATTAGTGTCAGCAAATTGAACTGCTGTAGAATACCCGAAGTACTCTTTACCTCATATCTTCAGAGCAACTCACCTATAAAAGAACAGTACAGACCAGAACAGCTAAGTTGAATAAAAAAAAGAAAGTGAGCGTATCTTGCACTGGAGGCGCAATGCTAGAGACAGCGAAGCTGATGGGCACCTAGCTTTTGGTCTTTTGGGCTAGGCTCAGCACTACTAAGTCACCTCCAGCATTTACCGGAATTTATTGATTGTTGATCGATTATCGATTAGCTATTGATTGGCTATTGATTAGATATCGCATTGTATCAGCCAGGTATCTGGGCTAGGCTAAGCACGACCAAGTCACCCCCAGCATTTTCTGGAATTTACTGATTATTTATCGATTATCGATTAACTATTCATTGGCATTCGATTGGCTATCGCAAGGTATTGGCTATGTAATTGGGCTAGGCTTAGAACTACCAAGTCATCCCCAACATTTTCCAGTATTTATTGATTATTGATTGATTATCGATGAGCTATTGATTGGCTATCGATGATTGTCTAAGCTTAAGTAGTCCCAACCATGTTAAGCTAGACTTAGCCAGGCTCAGCTTCGCTAGTTCACAGGGGTATGTGCCATTGCGCTTTGACCCTTTCTGCACTACCGTCATGATCGGCCCACATTTTTTGTCTACGACAGACAGCTTACGCTCGGCATACACAGCTCCGCTGTTAAAAAAAAGCACGTGCCCTCATCATCATTTCTTACGAAAGCTTGTATATGGTAGCTCCGCGCGTCATACTTTGAAAGCAGTGGCCACCTGATTACTCAGCGACTTCTGAAATATCCTGATGATGTCAAAACACTTATTCAAAGAGAATGGCGCTTTGGCCTGCTCTTTGGGGGAGATAAGGAGATGATGCTTGCTAAACGACACGATCTTTGTAACGCAATAAAGGAGGAAAGGAAAACCAGCGAAAAGAAAGAACATGACTTAAAGAAGAGGCGATATGTCTGCTCTTTCTTTTCGCTGATTTTCTTTTCCCGATTTCTTGCGCTACAAAGCTCATGCCATATAGCAAGCACCAACTCGTCGAAGAAGTCATTCTGAAGGAGATAGGGCTGGACTGTTGAAAACTCGCCATCCCTACCCTGCAAAACTGGATGTCCAGCGAACCTGTTGAAAACCACCACTAAAAACTGCTGAGGAGGTTATATAATTCTTTATTGCTCAATTTCTCCTCCGACGCATTATTCAGCTGTAGGAGAATGGGAACGTGCGTATTCCCCTTTGCGGGCATTCCACAGCAATACGACCAGCGGCAGCACGACCTACCCATAGCGGTGCTGCAACAACAATGACAACAACAGTTGCTAGGCTAGTTCTTTTATATATGAAAAGCAGGTGACGTCACTCCCCACGTCGCAAGCTGCCGTCGGCGCGGAAGGTTGCGCAACAATAATCTTTGCCAGGAAACGTAAGGGGGGAGCGCTACGTGCTTTGCATTGTTATCATGAGAGCCTTATCATCAATTATGTGGTTCAGATGATTGTTTTAAGCATCCTCCAATTGATTTGTGCTGACGGGCGTGGGCACGAAAAATGCCGATACTCCGTTCCATAAATAGCAGTCAACGCTGTGGAAGCTAGAGAGACTTCTTGCAGTGGCTTCGTTCGGACTTGGATATAGTTCGATGTTTTAACAGCGCAGCTGTTGAAACTCGAGGTTCGGCTTCTAATCATTCGCAGAAACTCCGCCGAGCTATGACGTCACTGCGTTGCCTATAGCAACCACTTTGCACAGCCTGGCTCGCACTGCGCCTAGCTCTGACGTCACTATACGTCGCCTAGCAACCACCTGGCATGACTAAGCCCGGCCGCGCGACGCTGCAGCACCGCTCCCCGTCCAACACCAAGCTTCCACAGCCGTGTAGGCGGAGGAAAAAAAAAAAAAAAGGTCATGACATCACTGCGCGCCGCTTCGTTCGTGGTGTTCGTTTAAAGTTCCATGACGCCACGACGGCGGCTCATTGCCTAGCGTCTCTGCTCCGATCACATCTTTTGCGCCGCCTAAAGACATGGGTCGGCCGAAGAAGTACGTAACCCCCGAGGAAGAAGATGGTCGACGGAGAGCCCGTCACACCGCTGCTCGTGAACGAATGCAACGGCGGCGATCAAACCCGGAATACCGTGCTGGTGAATTTTCGTCAAAGCGACAGCGAAGAGCGGAAGATCCCGAGTACCTCGCCCTTTGCAGGGAACGCCCTTGTCTGAGTGATCGCAAGCGCCGAGAAAGTGATCCTGGCTACCGTGTCATGCGTAACTTCAAGCGTCAAACATACAATTCCATGGCTGGCGCGAACGGCCAAATTCGGCGAGAGTTCTTGAACGTCGAATTTGGTAACGGCTGCCGCGTCTGCGATCGGCTGTGGTTTGACGTCAGTGGCTGGTGGAGAAGCTTGGTAATCCCCCAACTACGCTGTTTCTTCAGCCTTGCACCACTAGTGCAAGCTGCACTCATTTTTTTGACCGCAATTTTGCGGAAACTGTTTTTTATATAGGCTCAGTATTGAATGAAACAAGTTTTGATAGAATCAGGGCGACACTTGACTTCAGTCAACCAAGAAGGGTTATTCTACGATAGATCATATCCATGCCATCAATCAGGTAATCGAGAAATCTGGAGAGTACAATCAACCTCTCTATATATGGCTTTCATGAATATGAAAAAGCATTTGATTCAGTAGAGAAACCAGCAGTCATAGAGGCACTGCTAAATCAAGAAGTACAGGATGGCATAGGTGAATATCTTGGCAAATATCTACAAAGATTCCACAGCTAGCTTGGTTCTCCACAAGACAAGTAGAAAGATACCTATCAAGAAAGGGGTAAGGCAAGGAGGCACAATATCTCTAATGCTATTGACTGCATGCCTAGAAGAAGTATTCAAGCTCTCAGACTGGGAAGGCTTAGGACTGAGGATCAATGATGAATACCTCAGCAACCTTCGGTTTGCAGATGAAATTGTCCTATTCAGCAACAATGGGGACGAATTACAACAAATGATTGAATACATTAACCGAGAAAGTGTAAAAGTGGGGTAGAAGATTAATATGCAGATGACATAGGTAATGTTCAATAGCCTGGCAAGCGAACAAGAATTCAGGATCGCCAGTCAGTCTCTAGAGTCTGTAAAGGAGTACGCTTGTTTAAGTAAATTGCTCACAGGGGACCCTGATCATGAGAAGGAAATTTACAGAAGAATAAAATTGTGTTGGAGTGCATACGGCAGACATTACCAAATCCTGACTGGGAGCTTACCACTGTCGTTGAAAAGAAAAGTTTACAATAATTGAATTCTACTGGTGCTAACATATGGGGCAGAAACTTGGAGGTTAACAAAGAAGCTCGAGATAAGTTATGGACCGCACAAAAAGCGATGGAACGAAAAATGTTAGGCCTAACGCTAAGGGACAGGAAGAGAGCGTTGTGGATCAGAGAGCGAACGAGGATAGCGGACATTCTAATAGACATTAAGAGGCAAAAATGGAGCTGGGCAGGTCACGTAATGCGTGGGCTGGATAACCGGACGACCATTAGAGTTAACGAATGGATACCAAGAGAAGGGAAGCACAGTCGAGGACGGCAGAAAACTAGGTGAGGTGATGAAGATAGGAAATTTGCAGGCGCAAGTTGGGATCAGCTAGCACAAGACAGGGGTAATTGGAGATCGCAGGGAGAGGCCTTCGTCCTACAGTGGACATAAATAGAGGCTAATGATGATGACGATGATGATGATTGAATGAAACAAGTTTTAATCTTTAGAAGCCACACATACTGTGTTATACGGCTGCTAGTGCGTTGTTATAGATTCATTTTTATTTGTATTGTTTTTTTAGGGTTTTTTATTTGCAACACGTTGCGAGGAGCCTCAGGTGGATGCTCGTGCGAGCGAAAGCTGTTGGCGCGCCGCGAAGCATGGACGGAACGCCCAGCGAAGCATAAATGGAACGCACGGAGTGATAGCTTTTCTTGAACTTATTGCGTAGCTTCCACGGCGTTGACTGCTATGTATGGAACGGGAGTATAGAAGCTACCAGCTTTTCTGACTGCATGAGCGATCCGTTTTTCTTTCTTGTTTTTTTTTCGTTCGGGTTAACCTCCCTACCGATCCCTTTTCCTCTATCTCTCTCACCATCAATCATTATTGCTCCGTTTTTACTGCGTGAAGTTCCACTAGCGCGTAATGCACGTTTAGATATGGGCATTTTTCTGTCTACTTAGCTGAAATCACTGCAGCCTTTTCATTTTCTGAAAGGCTGAACCAAGTTGAAACTTAAAAGTTATACGTGCGCCCGTCTTATACAATCATAACGCTCTGGCCAATATATATATATATATATATATATATATATATATATATATATAAAGGACAGTTCTTTTCTATGTTGTTTACCATGCATTTATCGATGCCACTCTTACAAGAAGATCTGCAAAAGTGATGGCTTCTGTTCTATAGTTAAGCTCCTTCGAATTAGGCGACATAAGTACATAAATGGGTGATCAGGAGAGGTCAATGCTGGTTTATGCAAGTGTATTAGACAATGCAACAGTGCGCAAGATACTGGAATATTATGTTATATGTCCACGCGTATTGCGTTTACAGCAAGTATTTTATAACTGGAAAATTAATTCAAGATAAACAAATATACGTACAGAAAGTAAATTCCCAAATTGGGTCACTAGTAAGGAACTACGCACTTAATATATCCAGAGATATTTCGTATATGACTTAGTTTCCGTGACACACTGGGAAGCAGGCCGGCGTTTATAATGTTACAGGGACGCTGGTATATTCTGGAATTCTTGCTTTTACGGCGTCCCAAAAGGTTGCATTTTCAGCTTTTTCTGCTGCGTCACGATACATTCGTTCGTACCACCGAAGCATGCAACCGCCATTCTTGACTTTTCTTGAACAGCATCAATATCACGACAGCAGACGACCACCGCTGGCAAGCGAATAAAGTTTCTATAGGCTATTGTACGCGCCCATCTGACCGTTATACTGTGTACAAATATAAACATGAAGGTTGTGAAACAACCTTCGGCTGCGTTGCCCGTGAGTTTATTAAATGAAATAAAGTTATTCCGCACTGCCTCAACTCTGTTCATTTCCTTCTCTTCAGTTAGTCAATTACTAGCGCCTCCTGTTGAGCACTCTTTGTTAAGTGGTTGCGTGCCATTTTGAGGATCGGAGCGTTGGGAGCTTTTAAGAAGCTGTGTGTTCGGGTGTGGGGCGTTAACTTAGCCTTTGTGGCCTTGCCATGTTAACTTAAAGTAATAGATCAAGCCTTTTCTACGTAGCCTGGACCTGTGTCTACCGACGAATACAATACTTCTTTCTAATCGTTTACCCATATTGCTTTCTTCTAGACTTTCGGACTTTTGTTCAATGCTTCCGTGCTATACGAGAAAGCACAACTCAATAAAACTTCTGTAGAATTTCATTCGCGCAAGTCTCGGACGATTAGTCAACATGGGCGGCTCCTTGTTTCGTCGATTCCTTATTCTGCGTAAATTATGACAAGAACTGCCTCCTCGAAGTGTTTTGTGGCTTTGCGTCAGTGTTGCGACTTCTTCCCGGTTAAATGTCACCTTGGTGGTAAACGCACTAGGGAAACACTCTTCTAACAAGCTCACCATACTACTCCTAATTCGGTGGAAAATGCCGCAGTAAATATTTATATGACAGACATCTATCACGCAGAAAATCGAACGTTGTATACCTTCAAGTACACCCAATTCGTATACCTTATACCATAGTGTATCATGAATATTAGCGCTTGAATGGCCGATCTCTGGCGCTAATACGCGCCTACCGAGCGTATACATATTTGTGGAGTTAAAGAAAACAAAACGAGACGAAGAGATGACCGTATCATAGACAACAACAAATTGCAAACCAAATGTTCCCCACTATCAGCGCTTCTCGTGAAAAGAGACAAAATATTAATGTTAGTGTGCTTTTTTCTCTCGCCATAAATCTAGAGTGAAAACACTCTTCACCGCACGCAAAAGCGCAATATTGTTACTCCAGTATGTCGGCTTATTATACGGTTCATTAGCGATAAAAAATGACGGATCACCCAAAAAGTGGCTATTGTCCGTATCACTCATCACACCGTTGTATGAGTGTCAATCGTAACAACTTCACTCAATCTGCCGCTCATTATCATGTTTAACCTTCTTTTTCGTGTGCTTCGCCAACGTGATCGATACCCTCATCCGTGGCCCATTCACAACCCATCAGCTTTCGGGCATCTACAAAGGATCCTTGCGCGATAAATTAGACGCTGCACGCAACTAGCAGGTCACAGAGATCGCTCTTCTCGATATCGTTCCTTTCCCGCTCTCTCCGTATGCATCGATCCCAGAGAAGCATACCACCATTTTTCTTTGCCTTGTTCTCTTTCTCTCCGTTAGAGTGGCGAAATAATCCTTTCGCTTTCTCGTGGCCCCGTTCTAATTCGTCGCCCTGGTTCCCGCCATTCACGTTCTTTATACTCTCGTTCCTCAGTTTCCTCCGCCTATCTGGCTAAGTTCTTGAAGTTTGTGTCCACGGAATTTTGTGCGTTCCTTCCTTTTACTTATGTTTCTAGCGCTGTCTGTCCTTCTGATAATTGCTGTGTGCTCCCTGGCACGTATGGCCTCGACCTCTTTCCTTCCTCCGTACGTGCTTGCCAGAAAGCCTTCTTAGCGAATGTTCAAATTGGGCTGTTCACCAAAGTCTTTCAACTTCCGATTCCGAGTCACTCTCGTTTTCACGCTTAGTCATGCTTTTCGCATCGACTCTTTTGACCCCCACGTTAGCACACACTCCATTATAGGTCTCCGGAATCTATTTTATATTGCTTTCGTTTAAATTTTTCTTATTCCTGTCCTCTTTGTTGTGTGGAGGAGGAGAGGTAGGAAGAAAAAGGGGAATTGAACCAGACGAGCGTCCAGTTTGCTACCATATAGGCAAGGAGAAGTTGTTTGAGATGGAGGGAGGCACTACTAGGGCGAACACATAGGCTATGGCCCTTCACACCTACAATCGCTCACTGAGGCCCGTCGATTTCATAAACACTAGCCATGCCCGCATTTATTTTTTAAGCCTACGATGCATGACGCCATGGTCCAAGAATCTATTTGGCCGTTCTGTGTATAGTCACCGGAAAATTGTACACCGAGGGCTACAACACAACCCCATAATGAAAAAAAGCCAGTACGCTCCATAACTCCCATATTCAATAACGCCATAAGACATATGTAAAAAAGGGGTTCTTATACAATATCTAATATGTTTGATATCGGATTAGTGGATGTGGGAGTTATAGGGCATGGTTTTTTTTTTCGGTAGGGAACGGTCGAATTCACGAAGGTTATCGTAAGAACTGTTGAGCCGTTTCTAATAACATGTCGAACATTACGGTTGCCTGATACCACTTATATACGTACGATCAGAAATCTAGCGTAAGAAAGATTTTGTGAATATGGGCCCAGATGGTTAACTCTGCTTTCCATTGTGTATTGATCCCTTGTTTATCTTTAAGCTTCCTCATTTCTAATTGATTGTCTTTTATTAGTACTTCGCAATGACGTCAATCGTGTAATAATTGTCTAATGAGCTTAAAATTATTCGTGATCTTGCTGTTTAGAACAACTGCACTAACTGATAATTACTGCAAGGTTTATTTTTGCCAGCATATTGAAACGCAACATCAAGAATGCTGCTGCGTGTTATACAGTGGTAGCTGACCAGTGATGCAAGTTTTACTGCAATATTGGGATCCATGGGCCAACACTTCGTATTACGCATAGACGTTGGTCATACATTTCTACTTGCCGTAATTTTTTGTTCCAGTTTAAAACCATACATCCGGCTTCTTCTTTTTTTCTTTTTTTCGAAGAAGTTGCTAAACCTCTCCCGCACATTTAAAAGCACAACCGTTAAGAAAACTACAAGATCTGAAAGCGGCACCGCTTCTAAATATGGAGAGCTCCATAAAACTGACGGCCCTCATTCATTAATTTATTTTGCGTAGAAGCGAGTTTTCAGCAAAAGAAGCATGTCGTTTATCGCAAGTGGTCAGTCGCCAAGGCAGAGTCGGCTATTACCATGTTTTTCTTTATTTTGCCGCACTTTGTCGTCTTCTCTTAGCCAGCGAAGAAGAGAATATTTATTTGTGGCATTGCGTTGTGCGCGTCGCCGTTTATCTAGCGAGCCATATATTAAAATAATTTATTCTGGCTTTTCAGGCTTACCTTAGAGCGCCCAAACTTAAGTGGACGCTGACACTTCTCTTCTCGTCAACGTGGGCGGTAATTAGGACCGTCGACGCGTAAGAAATGAAAACTGATCAAACTCTCTCAGTGCTTAAGTTTTTTTTCTTTACATTCCTTGTTTGCAGTTAAGAATCACGGGAAGGGCAAAAGTGGACGGGAGAGCGAGGTGACAATTAATCGATTTCCGCCCGAGCGCGCCAATGCCCCAATTAGCAAGCCGCAAAAATGGCACGAAGGGAGCTGACCATTATAGAAGCTTGGGCTAGTATAGGTTGGGCATTAGGAATGGCACATCAGCTGGAAGGACAAGGACAAAAGGAAAACATAAGGCACACACAGTTGCTGTGTACGTCTTCCTTTCGTCTGCGTCTTTCAGGCGACTTTACCATGACGAAGAGAGCGTTGCTGCAGTTTTAGAAATACCTTTTATTGCGATAGCAATTATATGGACACTCCAAAGCGGATTTCTGCCTTCGCCATGAGGTTCCGTATGACGTCAACGGCGATGAAATCGTCGCCGCGCGCCGTATGCTGTATGTGCGAGTGAAAGCGCACGAGGGACGCACGCTTTCACGGGGAGCGAACGCACGGCGGATAGCAAAAGCGCATTCTGCGTCGTGCTCCATGAAGGGCTGTAGAATTAAGCGTCTCTTTCCTCCTTTACAACCACCATATATATATATATATATATATATATATATATATATATATATATATATATATATATATATATATAGAGAGAGAGAGAGAAAGAGAGAGAGAGAGAGATGAGAGAGCAAATGCGTCTTCTTCCGTCGCGCAAAAGGCCGTGGGGGGACGGGAGGAAGGGAGGGAAGGGAGGCGACGTTTAGCTGCAGCACCAAATGCCTATTCATGTGAAAACGTTGCGAGGCGAGAAGGTGGTAAAGACTTCCGAAGCTGCTCGACGAGTGTCCCGTTCTGATCTCGTCGGAAACCTCCGAGCCGCCCCCTGCAGAGGCACCGGCAACAGTCACCAACACCGCGCGCGTTCGGTGCGAACGCGGGCAAAACGCCGACGGCGTCGACGTACAGTTCTGCGCGACGCTGGTGCTGCTGCACGTCCAAGTTTATACAGCTGGTAAAACTACTATCCTTACTCCGTATAGCTCTCTACTAATTTGCTATCGCAATTGATGCTTCGCCTTTTGGGTTAAACTGCGACCAATCTTTATTGCGATAGCAATATATGGACACTCAAAGCAGATTTCTGCCGTCGCGTCGCCGTCGCCGTCGCCGTGAGGTTCCGTATGACGTCAATGGAGGATGAAATCGTCGCCGCGCGCCGCCGAACGCTGTATGTGCGATGTGAAAGAGCGCGAGGGACCCGCGCTTTCACGGGGAGTGAACGCACGGCGCAGAACAAACGCGCGTTCTGCGCTGTGCTCCCTTAAGGGCTGCAGAAGTAGGCGTCTCTTCGTCCTCTACAATCACCATATATGTAGAGTAAACGTACCTTCTTCCGACGCGCGAAAGGCTGTGGCGGGGAGGGGGGCGGGAGGGTGGAGGAAGGGAGGCGACGTTTAGCTGCGGCATCAAGTGCCTATTATATCAGAGGCTCCGGCAACAGTCACCAACGCCGCACGCATTTAAGCGAACGCGGGCAAAACGCCGGCGGCGTCGACAACAGTTCTGCGTGTTGCCGGTGCTGCTGCATGTCCAAGTTATACAGCTGATAAAGCTGCTATCATTACTCCGTATAGCTCTCTTCAAATTTGCTATCGCAATTGATGCTTCGCCTTTCAGGTGAAACTGCGACAACTTTTTTAAACACATTACGTTTGATTGTGAACTGGTGGCGGCAATAGCGACACTTGGCATACAAGAACAAGATTTTAAGAAAAGCGTGCGTTAACACTCTTGACTCAACACCCCCTTGACTAGAGTCTAGGGGTGTTGCTTGACTACTGTTGTATACCGAGCAAGCACCCAAATAAAATTAATAGATATTCTTGTCACGAGATTGATCGTGTGGTCGCTTATGAGTAACTTATGAGTAACAATTATAACAAAACTCATGACTTATGAATAACATACGAGTAACGCTTAGGAGTAACTTATAGGGTGTACTCTGGATAATCCTCAGAAATCTATGAGTCAATAGGTACATGTTGATAGCGCGCCTTTCGTTCACTGCGCAGATGTTGTGTAACAATTGTTGCAGGTGAAAGCCATCTAAACGATTGATGAAAACACCCATGAAGTCACCATCAACTTCTCAGCCTATACGTTCCTCGGCGAGATCATCGAACCAGTCTCCATAAGCCAGAATAGAACGTTAGCCAAAAGAGAGTGCACAATAGCCGAGGGAGTGCACCTTTGAGTGAGGGTTACCGTGTTGGCGTTACTGACTCGAAATTGGAGAGCAAGCTCTATGCGCGTGAAGTGATGTCCGGTTACCCAGGACTAAAGGGAATGCGTTTATCTAATCATGAGATTTCCTTTGTACCCTTCAGGCACTAATTATGATGAACTGTGTTCAAATGGGTAAAATTTGCACTACTTTATTCGAAGATGCTCGACACTTCATTGCGAGAAAGTCAAAGTGGGAGGATGGGGATTTTGCATTTTCTAATGAGTCTTCACACGGGGAGAGAGAGGAGTGAAAAACCTTTATTAAGTCGGATAGTTGTGTAGAAGAGTAATTAAATATATGTTTATTGTGGAGTGTGTAATGTTCCGTTTCTTGCATAAAAATGATTGAATCGCAGGTTTGAAGTGCGTGCGCAGAGTAATTATCGCATGCATGCATTGCGAGAAAAGAAAAACTGCTTCCACATTGCTGCGGGAACGTGTCAGACATGGTAGTGCCTTCAGCTAGATAGTCGTCGGTATCAGTACGCCGCACATTAAGCCTAAATGAAGGCCCATTGATGAGTATGCAAGGGGTCCCATTCGAATACTTGAAGCTCAGTGTCTGCTGATTTTACGCGCAAGCGTAACTGGCAATCTAGCGCAATCGGCGAATGTCTGTTCGAAGCCGAGAAGAAAGCGGAGGAGGCAGGCGCCTGCAGGGGAAGAGAATCGCGTGCCCCGGAGAGTACGAAGGAGTGATTCTTTGTTCCTAGAGTTACTGTACATGTTCTCCTATGCTCCCGTATACAGTAACTCTAGAGCACGCGGTAAAGCAACGCCACGTAGCGGAAAGTCTAGGTGACGATGAGCGAAGGGGGAAGGAGAAATGAGGCGAAGCGTCGCGGGGGAGGAAGGTAGGCAGAGACGCGCCGGGTTGACTCCTCTAGCAGTTGCAACAGGTTTTGATTGCGATACGGACGTAATTAATTAAATTATGAGGTTTTACGTACCAAAAACATGATTTAATTATGAGGCACGCCGTAGTGGGGGGCTCGGGAATAATTTGGACCACCACAAATTATTCCCGAGCCAAAAAATTGGGGAGCCACAAATTTGGGGTTTTTTATCGTGCACCTAAATCTAAGTACATGGGTGTTTTCCCATTTCGCGCCCATCGAAATGCGGCCGCACCGGGTTCGTCTCGTGATAACGTCGGCCTCGCGCGCCGTACGCTGTCTGCGCGAGTGAAAGCGTACGACGGTGAGTCGACAATGGCGGTTCAGTCTCACGTGGGCAAGGCAAGAAAGGGGGGAGAAGCGCGCCGTCTTCCGTCGCGCGGAAGACAGCGCGACGGAAGTGCATGTATGCTTTCACAGTGCTTGTAAACGCGGTTCGCATCGTATTAGCAATTATGGGAATGGAATTTGCTGCGGGTCGCGGCGTGGCGTGGTATGGGAAGCGTTAGGAAGCGCTGCCTTACTTCGATGGGCGACACCGTGTGCCGCCACCATAGCACCAGGGTGATGCGCTGCATGTAAACGCTGGCGCATCGCATTACTCGGGAGCACTAGAAAATGTGTGCGCTACTGTCGCGTTCTGTCGCATTCATGTAAACGCGGCTTTGGGCCGTCGTTCTCAGAGTCGCTAAAAATGGAGGCGCTCGGCGCGAGCGGCGTCCATCGGCCACGAAGCACGAGCGTTGTTCACAACACGTGCCACGAAGTGAAAAATGTCGAAACATCGGAGATGTGGTCGTTCCTTCAGTCTAAAACGAAGACTACCACAGCGAAAAAAAGGAAACATACGCGACAATCGAAGAAACAGAACGACCGCAGCTCCGCCGTTTCGAAAGATTTTATTTCATGGAACTGGCTGCATTTTTTATTTTGCGTTATCTTAGACTAGCAAAATATACTAGTTTATTGTGTTTGTTTCGTAGAAGTGGCGCGCAGACTCGCGGATTCGCAGAAAAAATTTGCATATTTACTCGAAACCATTTCATTCTCTCTTGCTATCCACTTTTAAATCACGACGCTGCATGCAATGATGTCACATTACATTGATGTATTTTACTCAATGGTAAGAAGCGTTAGACAGCCCTCTGTGGGTTCGCATATATATAAATCAAAACGTACAGCTCAGCTTCGTTATGAACTCCAAGCCTACGCAGTTGGTGTTTCAGGTATACCTTTTGTTATGTAGCACACTGATCAGCAACGTGCAAAGAGCCACAAATAAAGAAACCCCTTGCTATAGCGAGGCACATTTTGAGTGCCTATAGTGTGGCGCTCTACTGCGACGGGAAACGAAAGTGCGCTATTCTTTTGCATAAAAATATTTATATTTCAGTGTACTGTGTTTCTCGGAGATTACCGGGTAAGCGAAGTAAAATGATGCCAGTACTTGCATTTCAGTAGTTCACATGACGTTAACGTTCTTGCGCAGACACCGGGACATAAAAAAAAGCTGAGAGTTTCGCAGAGGGTGCTTGGAAAGTTAAGAATTTAAGGAAGGCTTGCAAGGCTGAATTTCAGGACAACTGTATTGGAAGC